>NW_011364144.1:6735-15513 GCF_000735185.1 Notothenia coriiceps | reverse complement strand
GATGTTTTTAACATGGGAATCAATTGGGAGCTAGGTGACTTTTTATCTCTTCATTCCCTCAAGAGGCATTTTGGTTCAATATTCTTTGTGGAAGGTAAAGCATTTGGCGCAAGGTATATAGGTAAAAGAGGATTTGAAGGTTCCTCCCATTGACTTCCATGTTAAAAAAATAGTTTAAAAAGCTGAATATTTCTAAAAGTATGACATATTTTGAAAAAGTTGAAAGTTTCACATCGATTGCTGAAAAGGCTGAATAGTTTATTATTTGAATGGTTTCTGTAGCTGAAAGTATGCTGAAGTTATGGAGAGCCAAAGTATTGCCTGAAATAAGAAGGGGAAGAATAAAGATTCAAAGAACTATAGTGGAATGCTATAAATAAAATTTGCACTAATTAGTTCATGAGAACCTTTTTACCCCCTTTTCCGTCCCTGCTAGAGAGCAGGTACTTTCGTGGGAGAAAAAGGTTCCTATGTCTGATTGGCTGGGCGGATTGCAAACCACGCCCCGTAAAACTCCCAAAAAGTTTTGTGAAGCCGCCATTTTATTATCCTCGCATTAACATTATTAGCATTAGCCCAGCGCAGAAACACAGAGAGACTAACTTATGGCAACACAATGGGAGCGGTGGAGTGATGAGGAGGTGTCGGCGTTCTGGCGATTTACTCGGAAGGCGCCCAGCAGCTTCTACTGAAGCCAGTCCCCAACTCCGGGGACTTCCGGCCGTGGACTTCGGGTGGCAGTATACGCCGTGAAGTTGTTTGCGGCCTGCCAGTAAACCCAAAGCAGAAGAAGAATAAGTGACGTCAGCGGCTTCATTTGTCTAATCCTCCCCCAGGGACTTATTCCGGTATGAACGCGATCTGTACTTAGTTCTCTCTTAAAGAGAGTTCTCATGAACTAAGTTCTGATGAACCTTTGTGGGAAAAGTACTGCGGTGTGAAAGCGCGTAATGTATCGAGGTTTTATTCTGTCCTCTGTGATTCTTCCTAATGTGTAAAAGTGCAGCACAAAATACTCCTTGAATTAATACTAACTTAAACTCAAGACTTTTAACTCAATCCAGCCCACACAAGAGCACACACTCATCAGGTTCAGTTCAGTACGATTCATTTTAGTAATTTCACCACTGGTAACAGCAGTTAGATCAGTATCACACTTTTCACCATTTCAGTGTTTCAATGTTTAATTTTGTTAACACAAAATAAATATAAACAGAAAAATAAAAATGACTAGATAAATGATTCACAGGGGAGCATTGCACACACTGTACGTAAGCTGATTAAAGCACCTCAGTCACGCAAACCTCGGTATTACACACATACATTTTTTTGTAATCAGCAGCATGAGACTGAACCTGTAACGTGATGTGTGTGTGTGTGTGTGTGTGTGTGTGTGTGTGTGTGTGTGTGTGTGTGTGTGTGTGTGTGTGTGTGTGTGTGTGTGTGGGTGTGGGTGTGGGTGTGCGTGTGTGTGTGTTTCCACATTTGTGAACCTGGCTCAAGTCATGCATGAGTTAGTCACATGCAGCCTTTTAGCAGACAGTTCAATGCTGCTATTGTTTCCCTTTATCACACACACACACACACACACGCACGCACGCACGCACGCACGCACACACACACACACACACACACACACACACAAACACACACTCACAGACTCTGTATGCTATGCTGATGATACCTGACTGTCCTCTAGTTGGCGCTCTATAGAAGCTCTGCCCAACACATTTTTTGGAAAGTATTGCCAAGGTTTTGATATAAATATCTGTCTCTGTCTGTTAATCAGACGACATTTCCAGTGCGAGTCTTCAAGCTGTTAGGGGTGGAGACTCTGATTGTGACAAACGCAGCCGGTTCATTGGCTGACGGCCTCCGACCCGGTGACATCATGATCATTAAAGACCACGTTAACTTCCCCGGGCTGGTCTGCATGAACCCACTGTTCGGACCCAACGACGACAAGTGAGAAACGTGTATATACTTTTTTTAATATGCTGAACAGTTTTTTATGTTGTGCGTTTTGAATCCATTGTGCATACAATGGTAGTTGGTACATATATTATGACTTAGATATATATACTCTGTGGCATTTGATCCGCTATTGTTTCAAATTGATAGTGACCTTACTGCATTAACAGCATTTCGATCTGATATGGTATCAGTTTAACACGGTACTGTATTACTCCTACAGGGAGTTATATCCAGTCATGCATGTAGTGAGGTTCAAGTTTATAGCGACCATATTATTCATAGTTATCCCAGGTATTACTCATTCAATTACATACTTCTTCACCTATATTTTCCTTGTTCTTAAAAAAAAGGGGTTGATGTATTGGACAGATTTCCTGGTTTCAACTTTTATTTAATTAAAAGTATGAAGGCCTGCGGGCCACAGATTAATATTCTCCATGTGACCTTAAAGGTGACCTATCATGCAAAATGCACTTTTGTATATCTTTTATACATGAATATGTGTCCCCGGTGTGTCAGCGAACTCACCAAGTGTCAGAAAACACAACCCTCTCTCTTTTCCTCCATACCCAAATCTCTAAAAATGGGGCTGCAACGGAGCTGATTATTATTTGAATTTTTCTGACGTCAGAAAAGGGGTGCTCCGCCTATATGGGCAACTCTCCACCTATCAGGGGAATGAGAGACCGCTCGAAAGCGCTGGAGTAGCTTTAGTACATTTGCCAGGCCTGTAAGTGGCGCTGTTGTCTGCCACAAAAGCAGCGAAGAAGTCTTCTGACAGAATCAGCCCTTGCAAAAACATTGCTGGAAAAGAGCAAATAGAGCGAAATGAGGCATGGCTAAAACTCATGATCTGTTTGGTATTTTGAAAAAAAAACTTCACAGACATGTTTTATATAGGTATGGCCCTACAATATATCTTTCAAATATAGCATGATGTGTCCACTTTAATTTTGCTGTCACAGTAACATTTTGAAGTGTGCTGCTTTGCAGTTGTTTTTATTTCAGTTGTTGTTTATCGTTTTGTTGTGTTCAGGTTCGGACCTCGTTTCCCGGCGATGTCTGGTTGCTATGACAAAGGTCTGCGCAGCTCAGCGATGGAAATCGGGAAGCAGCTGGGCGTGTCCGAGCTCATGCAGGAGGGCGTGTACGCCATGGTGGGGGGGCCCAACTTTGAATCCATCGCTGAGGCCCGGCTGCTGCACCAACTGGGAGTGGACGCTGTCGGTATGATGTCAAAAACACTCAAATGACCATGATTCATCTTTTCTCAAAGCCTTTCAGGTAAATAAAAAATATATACGGGTTCATCCTCTGAGGACCAGGAAGTCTTCTCTAAATTTATAACTCCTCGATTTATGATAGTGTCGGCATTCAATTCATGTTTTCTCTTGTGCTGAAAATATCAAGGACACGGTTTTTAATGTGTCAGTTGGTTCGGGCAATTTTTTTTAAACATAACTTTGTTAAGATAAATGCAACTTTTGAGAGCAATTACAACTAAAATACGCATAAAATATTCTATATATTTCACGTGGCACTGTACAAGACAGTTCGAGGTAGTTTTCAAATCCACAGTATGTCAAAAATACCAACAACAAAATAAAAAAAATGTTTTGAGGCTTTGTGGAAATTATTTTGTAAAGGTATGTACAATCAATATGAAAATGTGCATTTGGTCTTAAAAAAAAAGGTACTCAATGCCGAACATTTTAGAAAATCTCCAAATTTTGAAGATAAATTAAAGTAATCAAACGAAAAAACAGCAAATCCTCACATTTTAGCAGTTCATCATAAAATGTCCTGAATAATGTTAATAAATACTCAGGACCTTAAATCGTGCTTATGTTTAGTTCCTGAGAAAATGTACATTGTTTAATTACTGGCAGGGACACATGGCTGGTAACGTCTGGTAATGAAATAGTAAACATTTATGTTGATACTACAGTGAAAGAAATTCAAAAATAAAAACAGTGACCCAGTGAACCTGCAGCTTAATAGAGTGGTACAGTGACGAGTCCTAAAACCCGGAAGTGAGTTAGCATTTTACCACTACAGGTTCCTTCGTCAATGGGATTTCTCCATAGGATTTTGGAAAATAGCTGGAAATAAGGTCTGTGGTTGACACCAATTTAAGAGACGGATCACGTTTTGTTCTACGACATTAAATACATCAGCAGTGACCCCACTGGTGATTTTTGAAGAGTTTACGTGTCTGAAAAACGATCGTTGTTAACAGTGTTGGGACTAACGCGTTACTGTAACGCAACTACTTTTTTGCGGTAACTAATAGCGTTACTAGTTACCTATTCCCATTAAGTCACGTCGTTATAGTTACTGTGATTTAAATGGGCGCGTTACTGCGTTACATTATGTGGTGGAACGGTTGGAACTGAACCGAATCTCCCTGCGGATGTAATTTACAGGCGAATACAGCGATGTCCTCTCACAGCACCATGGAAAAGTGAAAGTAACCAGAGAGGAGTGATGATTGGTTAACGCGGGGTAACATTTCAGGGTAAGCCAATCAGAGACAGAGCTGGGCGGGTCTTGCCTTATGGGGAAAATACAGACACACAAACAGTAGGCTTGTTTGAGACGAGCTGCGGCTCTCCTCGGAAGTAGACGAGAATTCTTTCACACACAGTGACGTCACGAGCTACCCACAATGCAACGCGCGAAATACGCCATTTTCCTGGAGGTGCAAATATCCTGGAGGTGCAAATATAAACAGCTAGCTAACGTAGCCAGGCAGAGCACACTAGTTTTTTTTTCTGAATTAACGACTGAAGAAATCGCTGCATGTCTTCGGATTACATCTCTGGACTTGAGGGGTGTGCTCTAGGTCGTTACCAGCGTAAACTAGAGCTGTGTGGGTTGTCGGATTGCCCTTACAGACTGCCTGCAGATGTATGGAAAAACGCCCTCGAAAGTGGCCTTCGGTCGATTTTGGCAGCATCTACGTCTATCTTCTGGAAACACCAGGTGAATACCCCACTTGCCACAATAATATTATCATGCCATTGCATATATGTGGTATTTTAGAGTTGACTAGATATTGATTAAGGCAATAGACTATGATATTCAGTACAGGAAGCTTAGCAACACCTAGACTGTTACAGGATTTTTACTTTGGAAAGTATTTTTTTTTCTTACTTCTCACGTTTTTTTATTATATTTTATTATATCATAAATTAGTACTTTTTTACTTGATTTCTACAAGTCCCAGCACTACACCACTTCACCATCTTCAAAGTATTGTATCTGTAAGTAACACGGCTAAACCCTCGGCCTTCTTGCACCTCGCGTAAAATGGCGGATACCGGAAGTACGGTGTCGCCCTCGGCCCAATACCCGTATGTGTGTGTGAAAGAATAGCCGATCGCAGCTGGGGGAGGTCTCAAAAAGCTCGCCTGAAGTCGGCATGGATGTATCAATCAATCAATGTTTATTTATATAGCCCAATATCACAAATGTTACATTTGTCTCAGTGGACTTCACAGTTTGTACAGAATATCAGTATGACAATACGACACCCTCTGTCCTTAGACCCTCACATCGTACAAGGAAACACTTCCAGAGAAAACCCACAGTTTAAAGGGGAACATGGAGAAACCTCAGGGAGAGCAACAGAGGAGGGATCCCTCTCCCAGGACGGACAGACGTGCAATAGATGCCGTGTGTAAATTGAAAAGATAATACATTTGCAACATGGGTAGACCAAATGTTTGGAAATGCATGTGTGTTTTAATAGGAAGATGAATCCACGAGGATATCCATCCAGGACTTATGATCCAGGACCACAGCCACGACTCAAGATCCAGGACTCGCGATCCAGGACACAGGACCGCAGGATCATCCATGACTCCGGATCCCGGCGTATATAGACACCAAAAAGAAAGACATTTGGGGAAGCTGGGTTAATCGGAACATGAGAGTACACAGGTATAGACAGAGAGAAGGAAGAAGTAAGATGTCCCCTGACAAACTAAGCCTATATCAGCAAAACTAGGGGTTGAATCTAATCAGCCCTAACTATAAGCTTTATCAAAAAGGAAGGTCTTAAGCGCACTCTTAAAAACGGATAGGGTGTCTGCCGCCCGAACACAAACTGGAAGCTGATTCCACAAAAGTGGAGCTTGATAAGAAAAGGCTCTGGCTCCCATTGTACTTTTAGAGACTCTAGGAACAACCAACAACCCTGCATTCTTGGAACGCAATGCCCTAGTAGGACAATAGGGTATAATGAGCTCTTTAAGGTAAGATGGCGCCTGCCCATTAAGGGCTTTGTAGGCGAGAAGAAGAATTTTAAATTCTATCCTGTGTTCTATAGGGAGCCAGTGTAAGGCAGCCAGAACAGGAGTAATGTGGTCCCTTTCCCTAACTCTGGTTAGTACACGAGCTGCAGCATTTTGAATCAGCTGAAGCGACTTGACTGACTTCTTGGTACACCCTGATAATAAGGAGTTACAATAATCCAGCCTTGAAGCGCGTATTACTCCGGTGAGGTGGGTCGGTATAGTTACTGAGTATAACGAGCTCGCCCAGTGCCCGCTCCCTCCACCTCAAGTCGGTTAGAACTGAGTTCAAATGAAAAGTTATGATTTGTAATACTATGGGAAGGAAACTTTCGGAGCATATCAGAATGCGGTGAGCTGGACCTTCGAACGTCGGGTTAGAATAAACAAGTAACAGGCGACGTGGTACCAGGATATAGTCTTAAGATAGTCTTAAGACCTCAAAATAGTCGAAACCAAAATTTTGTCTATTTCATATAATAGCATGCCACTGAAGTTATAAGTTCACTGCTACATTTTTTATCGGAATGACATACGGTAATTGAGATATAATCTAATACAACCCAATAGACAGTCTCACATTATATTTGTGGGTGAGAATATTAGTGTAGAGCTGGAACAAAGACTGAATTACCATAACTTTACCGTTGAAATCAGCTTGGCGTATAGGACGAAATAGGCTTGTAAAGAATCATGAAAACCTCATGACAATGATCTGATGTTTCGTAATCGGTTTTCGAGGACGTCGTCTTTGGATAGACAATCACGAATATCGTTTAAATTCCTTCATCTAGGTGTATATTGATATTGAAGCTAGCGTACAGACTTCATTCCCTCGCTTGGAAAATGTTTACATGTGGTGGGTTAACTAGTACAACTAACTATCACGATGCTACGCGAACACTTATTTTAAATCTGAGAACGAACGAGGAAACTTTGTTCTCTTTATTTTGTTGTACTGAATCGAGTACCGGTATTACGGGTTGGGCGTTTTATTTCGTTTCAGCTCTGTTGAACTTTGCCTAACACCGCAAGGTGATTTGAACTCTTAGAGCAAATTAAACCGGTATAATGAGAGTTACATTATATCTTTCGTGACGCATTTCGTGCCTCTCGTTCGGAAATGATGAGAATGTATATCTACTCTTATTCTATTTACGGATTCCAAAGAAAAGTCGGTACGATCGGTCCGACTGCTCTGTGTCGAGCTGACCGGAGATAAGGGTATCGTGATCATCCTGATTAAAATACACGAAAAATGTGCGATTTTAACAATGGAGAATCGTTGTTTTAGTTACGGAGAACCGGAAACTGGTCAATATATCACAATAGTTGGTCCGAGGGCCTTTGCATTCGAGACTTATTAAGTGGAATCTACTATTTGATCTACGAAAAGTCGGTATTGGAACTTGTTAATTAAGTTACAAGAGAGAAGATTTGTAGTTGCACATAGAATCTGGGCTAAGGTTGATCGCACAATTTTATTCAAAAAGTGAACTAAATGGTGAAGAAAATAATTTATAATACTTATACAGCAAAAATAGGCGAATACGAGGTGTTAGTAAGTTTCCATCGTCACTATTTTGCGAGAAGAATTTTTCGTGGTGAGCTAGTCTCCAAATGGTTGATATCTGTATAAAGAATTGAAGGCGAAAGGAGAGTTTTTAAGAACTCTTTCGATCAGCGGTTTGTCGACACACTAATGAATTTTTGATACTAAATAAACTTCTACAAGTGCAGACCGAAATCTTTGTAGTACGGTGTGCTGTCGAGACCATTTCAGTGATAGTACTGTTAAGATTATCGGGAGTCTGTTCGCCTGAACAAGAGATAAGAACAGAACGAGCTAGAGGTCACGAGACGAAACTATGAAGCGGTACTATAGGATAACGTTTCGATCCAGTGAATCACCGTATGTCCCTTGACGAAATCGACGCAACATCCAGGAATAGATTTTTTAGACTTGCGGAGATCAAACGATGCGACAAGTTGCTACTAGAAGGTGCGTTTTGTTCAATCGGTACCTCACGGTGTCCGGAGTCAACGAGCGCTAGGATAAAACAATTATATATATACGAAGGCAATCCGTTATTCATATTCCTAGTAAGACATTTGAAAGTAACCGATACGCCTACTGTGAGTTGACTATAATAGTTAGTGCGGACTACTTTACCTTAGTGATTTAATTTTAAGTTTGTACGGGAGTTCGCTGAATTTTGCACCTTACTGGCAATTACAAGACTACAATTTGTGCTGGGTTTTTACTTCAATAACGATGAGCCCGGGTTTCTTAGATGATGTTTGATAGATTCTATATGGTTGATACGCCTACCGTACATTAACCGCAGGTCACTCTGACATTCGTTAGAACGCACAATATAAACTAGTCCGAAATAGGAAATTCGGGGTATTTTAGTAAAAGTTCCTGGCGGGATGAAGGGGTAGATCGATTGTAACGTGTTTAGTCTGTATAGAACGGAGTTCTGCTACGTTCTTTTGATCAGGT
>NW_011364144.1:0-6690 GCF_000735185.1 Notothenia coriiceps | reverse complement strand
CACCCTTCAAGAAACAGTTTGCGGGAAAGAGCGAGCGAATATAGAGGGGCGAAAGTGAGGCATGGCTAAAACCTCATGAATCGTGTGTTGGGTGATTTGTGAAGAAAAACTTGCACGAGAGCATGGTGTTAGTAGTAGTAGGTGGCCCTACAATGTATCGGTTCAGAATATACGGGGCGATAGGGATGTGTCCACGTGTTTAATGTTTGCTGTCACGAGGTAACATGTTTGGAAGTGGTGCTGGCTTGCAGTTGGTTTTGATTTCCAGGTTGTTGTGTAGTCGTTGTGTGGGTGGGTCGGGAGGTTCGGGACCGGTCGTTCCGCGGCGATGTCGGGTGCTATGGAGCGAGAGGAGTGCGTGCGGGACTGCGAGGCGGTGGAAAGGTGGAAGGGCAGCTGGGCGTGTCGGAGCTCGGATGCAGGAGGGGCGCGGTGGGGTACGCCAGGGTGGGGGGCCCGAACTTGTGGAAATGCCAGGGATGCGCTGAGGCCGGGCGGCTCGCTGGCAGCCAACTGGAGGTGGGGAAGCGCTGTCGGTTATGGATGTCAAAACACGTGGGCAAATGGACCGATGATTGGCAGTCGGATGTTGTCGTCAAGGAGGCCTTGCAGCGTAAATAGAAGGAAAGGTATATAGGGGGGCGGGGGTGTGCGGATGCCGTCTGAGGGACCGGAGGAACGGCGTTCTGCTAAAGTGTGATAGAGGTCCTCGATTGATCCGATAGTGTGGCGGGCATTGCAGATCATGTTTTCTCCTTGTGGCTGAAATAGGGAAGAACCAGGTTTTTACATCGTGGGTCTGGTGTGGTGTCGGCGAAGTTGTTCGTTTAAACAGTGGAACTTGGAGGGTTAAGAGTAATGCAACTGTTGTGGAGCAAGTATCGAACTGAAAATACGGCATGGAGAGAAGTATTCTGAGTAGTGACGGTTCACGGTGGAACTGGTACAGGGGAGACAGTGGGTCGAGTAGTTTTCGCAAGTCGCGACGCAGTATGGTCAAGGGAAGTAGGGCCAGACAGACAAAGGATAGGAAAAGATTGTGGTGAGGCTGTGTGGAAATTATTGGTTGGTAAGGTAGGTGTAGGCAGATCCAAGGATAAAATGGTGCATTGTGTCTGTAAAAAGAAAGGTACCTCGAATGGCCGAACATTTGTAGAAGAAAGAGGTGCTCTCAAGGAGTGTTTGAAGATAAGATGGGTGGAGAAGTAATCGAAACGAAAAAACAGCAAATCCGTCAGCATGTTGGTGAGGAGCGGGGGGGGCGGGGGGTTTTTTTTTTTTTTTTTTTTTTTTTTTTTTCTTTTTTTTTTTTTTTTTTTTTTTTTTTTTTTTTTTTTTTTTTTTTTTTTTTTTTTTTTTTTTTTTTTTTTTTTTTTTTTTTTTTTTTTTTTTTTTTTTTTTTTTCTTTTTTTTTTTTTTTTTTTTTTTTTTTTTTTTTTTTTTTTTTTTTTTTTTTTTTTTTTTTTTTTTTTTTTTTTTTTTTTTTTTTTTTTTTTTTTTTTTTTTTGTTTGTTTTTTTTTTTTTTTTTTTTTTTTTTTTTTTTTTTTTTTTTTTTTTTTTTTTTTTTTTTTTTTTTTTTTTTTTTTTTTTTTTTTTTTTTTTTTTTTTTTTTTTTTTTTTTTTTTTCTTTTGTTTTTTTTTTTTTTTTTTTTTTTTTTTTTTGTTTTTTTTTTTTTTTTTTTTTTTTTTTTTTTTTTTTTTTTTTTTTTTGCTAGTTTCATTCAATTAATAATTTGTTCTCTTATTTTATTTATTTAATATAATTATTTCTATATGTTGACTTGTTTGCAATCATATTCTATTTAGTTGACTATGGTTGACCTGTGGCGATTTTTATTGAAATGTTTTTTTGGCTGTTTAGATGGTATTGCTGCATCTGGGACACATGGCCGCTGTTGAGACTGTAATGACATAGTGAACATTTTATAGCATGATACACAGTGACAGGAGATTCCATGACTGTTAACGATGTGAACCATGCTTTGGGACCTGCACACAGCTTACATAGGAGTGGTAAACAGTGACGAGTCCTATAACCCGGCAAATTGAATAGTGGTAGCATTCCAAGTAGCAATACCTGCTGCTTCTCAATTGATATTTCATCTGCATAGGATTTTGGAGTATATGCTGGAGATGGGTGGTGTGGTGTTTGTGCACCAATGTTGTGGAGACGGAGTGACTGGTGGCGTTTTGTTCTACGACATATACATCAGCAGTGACCGAGTACTGGTGATTTTTGAAGAGTATTTACGTGTCCAGAAGGCAACGATCCGTTGTTAACAGTGTTCGGATTAACGCGTTACTGTAATGCTACTACTCTTTGATGCGGTCATCAATCAGTCTCGGTACTAGTTCTCTATTCCCATTAAGTAACGCCGTTATAGTTACTGGTGATTTAAATGGGCGCGTTATCTGCGTTACATTATGTGGTGGAAACGTGGAACTGATTCTCCAACCTCCACTGCGGATGTAACATTAACAGCGAATTTACAGCGCTGTACTCTCACGGCGTTACTTATGGGAATAGGTGAACTAGTAACCAGAGAGGAGTGATGATTGGTTAACGCGGGGTAACATTTCAGGGTAAGCCAATCAGAGACAGAGTTGGGCGGGTCTTGCCTTATGGAGAAAATACCATGGAAAATAAACATACTCGAACACTTGCTAATGCTAACACATACACACACGGCAACGCTCACCACCAGCACACACACACACACACACACACACACACACACACACACACACACACACACACACACACACACACAACACACACACACACAATGGCAGATGCAAGTATCAGCGAGAGCAGCAGCGCATTTGCAACTTGGAAATATAACCACTATTTTCAATTTGTGGGGATAAAGGACGCAAAAAATATTACGGTAAAATGTAAACTGTGTGCAGGACCGAAAGCATTGTCCACATCGAAAAACAGCAATGCCAATCTCCTGAAGCACCTAAGTAATGTACATNACCTGTTTTGAAAATGCACGGTTTTATTCATCCGGAAAATATCCACTTCGTCTACCCTACCTTCTAGTAATTTACTAATCATAAAGAAGCAGAGCAAAATGTAACGTATGCTATTAAACGAACTCAAGCGTCACCCTAATTAAGATCGAGTATTCACAAAATACAGATTCAAAATTGTACACAGTTGAAGTGTTTGTTTAACATGTTTTGCAAGAGTGTGTCAGGTTCTTGATTTTAAGCAGAACAGGGGAAAACAAAACTTACGGTGAGTGTTTACGTGTTCGGCTACTAACGTACAACGTCCTCGACAACTCTGTAGCCTATCAGCCACTTGTTAACAACCAGTGTTGGGCAAGTTACTTTTTTAAAAGAGGTAAACTAGTTAATAAGTTATTAGTCACTGCTCTAAGCAAGAAAGTAATAGTTACTTTATTAGTTACCTTCAATCTATAAAAGTAACTAGAATTACGTTACTTTACTTTAAAGAAAATAATAATCAAAATACAGTTTTGTGTGTTGTTTTTTGCTGACTAGTTCTCTGAAGGCAACAGACGTTGACCGTGTGCGATGGGCAGCATGTCCGTCGCAACAACATACCTTGGCAATCATATCTATTTAGTTGACTCTGGGTGACTGACTGTGGCGATTTTAAAAAAATCGTTTTTTTGGGCTGTTTAGAATGGTATTGCCTCCATCGGGTCACTGCCGGTGGTTGGAGACGGTGGGGTCTTTGGCGACTAGTTTAATAGCCCATCATGTACATTACTTACGTGCTTCAGGAGATTGGACTTGCCTGTTTTCGATGTGGACAAATGCTTTCGGTTCCTGCACACAGTTTACATTTTACGAATAATTTTTGCGTCCTTTATCCCCACAAATGAAAATAGTGTTATATTTCCAAGTTGCAAAGCGCTGCTGCCTCTCGCTGATCTTGCATCTGCCTTTGTGTGTGGTGTGTGTGTGTGTGTGTGTGTGTGTGGTGTGTACTGTGTTGTGTTGTTTGTGTGTGTGTGTGTGTGTGCCTGGTGGTGGGCGTTGCTGTGTGTATAGTGTTTAGCATTAGCAAGTGTTCGAGTATGTTTTTATTTTCCACATGTTATTTTCTCCATAAGGCAAGACCCGCGCCAACTCTGTCCTCTGATTGGCTTACTTGAAATTGTACCCCGTTAACCAATCATCACTCCTCTCTGGTAACTGTTCACTATTTTCCATGAACTGTGAAGCATCGCTGTATTCGCCTGTAAATTACATCCGCAGGGAGATTCGGTTCATTTCCAACGTTGTCCACCACGTAATGTAACGCAGTATATTTTTTGCGTCCTTTATCCCCACAAATTGAAAATAGTGGTTATATTTCCAAGTTGCAAATGCGCTGCTGCTCTCGCTGATACTTGCATCTGCCATTGTGTGTGTGTGTGTTAACGCGCGGTGTAACTCCTTATTATCAGGGTGTACCAATCAGTCAGACAGAGTCGCTTCAGCTCATTCAAAATGCTGCAGCTCGTGTACTAACCAGACTTAGGGAAAGTGACCACATTACTCGAGCACTGGCTAGCCTTACACTGGCTCCCTATAGAACACAGGATAGAATTTAAAATTCTTCTTCTCCTACAAAGCCCTTAATGGGCAGACACACATCTTACCTTAAAGAGCTCATTATACCCTATTGTCCTACTAGGGCATTGCGTTCCAAGAATGCAGGGTTGTTGGTTGTTCCTAGAGTCTCTAAAAGTACAATGGGAGCCAGAGCCTTTTCTTATCAAGATCCAGGTTTGCACTTGGATCCAGCTATTTCAGTTTTGATTCGGGCCGCAAAAAATATTACGGTAAAATGTAAACTGTGTGCAGGACCGAAAGCATTGTCCACATCGAAAAACAGCAATGCCAATCTCCTGAAGCACCTAAGTAATGTACATGGGGCTATAAAACTAGTCGCCAAAGACCCCACCGTCTCAACCACCGGCAGTGACCCAGATGGAGCAATACCATCTAAACAGCCAAAAAACGATTTTTTTAAAATCGCCACAGGTCACCCAGAGTCAACTAAATAGATTGATTGCCAGGTATGTTGTTGAGGACATGCTGCCCATCGCAACGGTCAAGTCTGTTGCCTTCAGAGAACTAGTCAGCAAAAAACAACACAAAAACTTGTATTTTTATTATTATTATTTTTAAAGTAAAGTAACGTATTACTAGTTACTTTTATAATTGAGTAACTAATAAAGTAACTATTACTTTTTTGAGAGCAGTAACTATAACTATTACTAGTTACTTTTTAAAAGTAACTTGCCCAACACTGGTTGTTAACAAGTGGCTGAATAGGACTACAGAAGTTGTCGAGGACGTTGTACGTTAGTACGCCGAACACGTAAACACTCCCGCTAAGTTTGTTTTCCCCTGTTCTGCTTAAAATCAAGAACCTGCGCTCTTGCAAACTGTTAAAACAAACACTTCAACTTGTACAATTTTGAATCTGTATTTTTGAATATCGATCTTAAGTTGGCGTGACGTTGAAGTTCGTTTATAGCATAACGTTAGCATTTTGCTTCTGCTTTTTATGATTAGAAAATTATAGAAGTAGGGTAGACAAGTGGATATTTTCCGGCTGAATAAAACGTGCATTTATCAAACAGGTTCGTTTTCCAAAGACCTTATTTCCAGCTTTTTTCCAAAATCCGATGGAGAAATCCCATTGCTTTTTTGTCGAGGGAACCCGAGCGCAGCTTACTTCCGGGTAAATACGTCATCCCTGCACCACTCTATGGGCTCAGGAGAAGTTGCTTCCTATGCCCAGTTAGGAATCCAGAGTGTTGTAATTAATCTAAGAAATCTCAGAACGCTAAATCTTTAGAGCATAATCCTCTTTCATTTTGTTGGTTATTACTTTCAGGGTGTGCTCACATTGAATACCTCTTTGACACCATGGTTGTGTTTTCTGAACATATATTTCAAGCAGATAATAGTTGGAGAAATATGACTTAATCCCCTCATTTTAAATGAAGTAAATATTATTTATGAACAAACTGAATCAGATAAACAGTACACTGATATAACCGGCTAAATTATTGAATTACTTTGAACCTTTATGAAAAATGTATAAATGTATATCATTTTTAAACTTGTGTTGTTTTTGTGTGTACAGGTATGAGTACAGCTCCTGAGGTTCTCGTGGCGGTCCACTGCGGTCTGAGGGTGTTCGGCCTCTCTCTGATAACCAACAAGGTGAAACACTGGATCAATACGTCGGTGCTGATGGATTGTGACTGATAACATATCAAAGCTGCAGAACACAATATCACCAATACCTGATTACTACAACGGTTAAGATTTATAGTTTCATTTATTTACTGACAAACCGTTTGTTTATTTGATCAGCAGATTATGTTATATGGAATCGCACATTACCCTATATATTAAGGGATGAAAAGTTATAAGTTATGACAGAGTAATAGATTGATACGATAAATAGATGGATAGATAGATAGATAGATGGATAGATAGATAGATGGATAGATTGTTTTGCATTTTAGCAAATAATTTCTTTTGAACCCAGAATGTAATATTAAATGCATTGATATTTTCCTAAAAAGAAACATAAGTTGGTCTCTTCATATTAACAAATCTGTCATATTAGAAACCATGTCTAAAACAAAAGAATATATTAATTCAATTAAAATGTATTTATAAAGCCCAATATCACAAATCACATT
>NW_011364143.1:0-7366 GCF_000735185.1 Notothenia coriiceps | reverse complement strand
ACTGGATTGTGGAGGCAATTGCTTTGGCTTACACGAGTCAGGGTCTGCAGGCACCTTCGGGTGTGCGTGCTCATTCGACTCGTGGTCTGGCTACATCCTGGGCTTTGTTCAGGGGTGTTTCCATCCAAGACATTTGTGCAGCAGCGAGCTGGTCCTCGCCGCTCACTTTTGTCCGCTTTTACAGGTTAGATGTCTCTGCTCCCAGTGTGGCCCGCGCAGTGCTGGGCCCCCTGCTGAGTTAGAGCTCTAACAGTTAAATTCTGGTTGGGTTTGGTGATTTTCGAGATAAGCTCGTCTGGCAATACGGGAGCTACAATATCCCATAGTGAGACATCGAACGGAGTGTTATGAATGAGAACTATAGGTTACTTACGTAACCCCAGTTCTCAGAGTAACATGAAGTGAGATGTCTCACCAGACGGCCCTTCTTGCTAAGGCGAAGCGAGAAGAGGTGCTTATTTTGAATGACGCTGCGACGTAGCGCAAGCTACTTAACGGGTGGGTGGATTCCCTGACGTAGACGTCAAGATCACCAGCCAATCAGGATTGGCGTAATGAGATTGATGCTTCTGTTTGCATACGCGTTGAGGCGCATCCCATAGTGAGACATCTCACTTCATGTTACTCTGAGAACTGGGGTTACGTAAGTAACCTATAGTTATTTATGTATGATAGTCTGATAGTAAATGAAGGAGGAAATGACAGTACGTTAAAGACGGTGTGATACTGTGTGTGAAAGAGTCTGGTGGTGTACATGTGAGATTCTGATATTGTTTGTAAGACCAAGTATGAGTTGTGAGCTAGACGGCCTCTCATAGTTTTCCTTCAATCTCTATATTCACAATAAAGTTGAAAGAGCATATATCAATCAAGGCCTTATGCTGGACACAAGGTCAAGAAAATGCCATATTTTGTGTAGTGATAATGACTACTATGTGGCCAAATCCCTTGACCATGATATTTTCATAAAGCCCCTGGCTGCTTTTCTTCAGAAATTTCCTTTTATTAAAAAACAACAAACAATAATTGTTTAACCAGACTACTAACTCAACTCCATGCCCTGCACATTAGCTGAACAAACTGTGTTTTTTTAGACCGAATCGCCCAGAACAGGAAGATCATCGTGTGTCCGATGATCGATGTGATCGACCATGACAACTTCGGCTATGACACACAGGCAGGGGATGCCATGCGAGGGGCGTTTGACTGGGAAATGTACTATAAACGGATACCCATCCCTCCGGAGCTGCAAGGGGACGACCCCAGTGAACCGTTCGAGTGAGTAACAAGAGTGTGTTTTGTCTATCAGTTATAGGATAATTCATTTTATTGTCCACCTAAAGGTTATACTTGAGGATCCCTTCTTTTTCTGGTTTCTGCTGTTGTTATCTTTTTCACGCCAGGATAATTTTTTCTTGAGTTAACACACTGTACTCTTTGTCATAGCGTTGAGTCATTTAATGCATGTTACATCTGTAGCACTTAATAGGTGTGCTGTACAGAAGAAGTTGTCAACTAATACACCCCTACCTCCCTTACCTTGATGTCACAGATGTGTGTAGTTGGTGCGGACAGGCTGAAAGCCATTGTTTGATTACTTTTTACCTTTTATCTGAGAACCCAGCAGGGGGGGTAATCCATTATGCTCTAACCAACACTCAGTTCAGTGGAAGTCAAACACCCCGTGAGCAACCACTTCACTCCTGCACTGCAGTGCTCTTCTTACTGTAGACACTGTGTCAACACATGAATTAAACATTTAGCTTAGTGATGCTCCTACTTACAGCCACAGCATGTTCCATGTGGAGCAACTACAAACAGGTGGCAAATGCCCATTTGTGATTATTTTTTTGTTGCTTTATTACTATGTAACATTTGCATTGTGTGTACTTGGTTATTGGTAACAGCAAATCACTTTTATTTATTAACAGATAATGAAATGTCCAAATATGGCCTTAACCCCCTTGTTGCCCTTGTGTAGTGTTGCAGTGGGGGAAGGGTAGATCGAAGAAATGCATTGTTTGTGTCCTTTGGAAAACAATATACCTACATTTAAAGAGTGAAATTTGATTTACTTCAGGGATATTCGACAATAAAATCATTCTGAGGGTAATTAGGGCTACACAGTGTGTTGCTTTTGTCAATGCAATGTGAGCTTTTCTAATTAACACAACCCAAAACGTTTCTAAAGCTGTTAGCTTCATTTACTCTGCTTCACGATGTCTCAGCGGTAGTTAAGTCCATTCCCCTGCAATGTTTCAAACTGATCCTTTGTGCTTAAATGTATTCCAATTTCGATTTAGACCAATTTGTAATGCAATGGGTTGTTATTTCAGGCAAAGTCAATAACTTCTGTGTTATTTGACTGCAGCTGCCACGCAGTCTGTAATTCAGCCAGTGAGAATCCAGCACTTTAAAACAGGCATGATCAAATCAAATGTTTCTTTTTATCATATTAATGTTTTACTCACTCAAACCCCTTTTTTTAGGCTTCACGTTTTTTGACCAGCATAACATATATTGGAAAATTGTAGCTGCTGTTTCTAATCAAGACCAAACCCTGTAAATCCCTATCTGTAAATATGCTGATATTGAATATACAATATTAGTGTGCGTGTGACAGGGATATGTTGTAGAAATAAAACTGAAAAAATGCCAGAGGGAAGTACAGAGGTGTTTGTAATCCCTGTTGGATTCATTTAATCCTCTTCACCCTTGGAGAAGGAAAACTGCATATACCTGGCTATTATCACCACGGGAGCAGTGTCTGTGCTCAGTGCTCATGAGGCATGGGAAGAACCCAGATTTGTTTATCTTCGTTTTTGCATCCATACGATATACTGTATGCATAGAAACAAATTATTACAATTGCCTGACAGTAATGTTTCTACAACAAAAAACATACATGTACTTGATAGAAACCTATTAATAATGTATAACTGACATTGTCTTTCATCGTAGATTTATAGAAAATTCAGAGGTTTGGAACCAACTAAAACCACAACTTGCAGATTTATGATTGTTTCTTGTGGAACTATAACTGGAAGTATAGGTGGTTTCCTTACAAGAAATAAGAGTACATCTGTGTGTGTGCAGCTACAGCACACCTGAGGCAGAATAAATGGAGCAGCAGGTGCAATGAAGTACAGCAGCGATACAACAGCTAACAAGCCGTGCACTCAGCGGCACGGAGCTTGTCAGACAGAAGCCACAGCTCTCTATAGTGGGTTAATTGGTTCTGCTTTGTTCAGTGCATCTTCATTATCTGGTTAGAAATTGGGCCACCATAAATACATGAACTCTGACTTGCTTTCAACGTCTCGTGTGTGTGTTGTATTCTGCAGGAGACTTGGCTTTACAACAGCTACAATGGATTCTAACATAGTCACAGCAAAGAGAATACATACCGGTACATGCATAAAAAACACTCATGAAGCACAATACAATATTCTACCTAAGATTAATTCATTGTGAAGCATATAAAACCATGTAAGCAAAATTGGGAACATATTGCAATGAAAATCTGAGAAAATGATATTCAGGAGGAACTATTTGGAGCAACACTAACGGACACAATCGTTTGGTTTGTCGGGAGCTTTTAGGTTTATCAATATGAACAGTAATATTTTGAAACAGAAATAATTTTCTTGACTTTTTGTTTTCACTTATTGTCAAGATACGGAAGAGGATTAGGGCCACATTAAAAGAAATGTTGGGAGGATTTGAAACAAAAATGTTTTTTTTATGTTCTGAGGAAAATTAAAGAATTCTGAGATCAAAGTCAGAATTCTGACTTTTTTCTCAGAACAAAAAAAAACGTTTTTTTTTTTCAAATCCTCCCAAAAAAAAAAATCATGTGGCCCTAATCCTCTTCTGTATCAAGACCATTCTTTTCAGTGATAGGAAATCACAATAGGTAACATTAGACTATACAATCATTGAGACATTGAGCACCTATCGTCATTTTTTCTTTTTCACAGCTTTTTCAGTTGTGATAACACAAAGGACGTTTTTAAGGTTGATTTTGGATTGTCTTCTTGTTTTGTTTGATCCATCTTTGTTCCTTTGACTCTGATAAAGGGCTGAGATTCAAAGTAGTCTTGCAGTAGATTGTGAGGAAATCTTACATTTATAAATGTATATGGCAAGTGAAAAGTGGAAGGTAATGTTGCCGCTCTGCAGATCAGTAGAGCAGTAATGTAAATGCTTTAGATGCCTTTTACAAATCTGTTGTGATTTTCCTGCAGGTCACCAGTGATGGCAGGTGGACTGTTTTCTGTGGACAGGAAGTGGTTCTGGGAGCTGGGAGGATACGACACTGGTCTGGAGATCTGGGGAGGAGAACAGTACGAGATCTCCTTCAAGGTAAACACGTTATCAAATCGATAGGCTACACACCACATACTTATTTGATTTACAAATGAATGTTTTCTACAAATACAACATCTTTCTACCTGTTTGTTTAGCTCTCTGTAATTTCATCAGGGTCATACACTTAATTATAATAAAATATTTCTCCTTAGAAAGTTTCTCGAACCAATAACATCATGCTCCTTTCTTTTGGTTTCTGTCACATCTATAACTGCAACGATACTCATAGTGTGCAGACCATTACAAAGGCCGTCTCCTTGAGTGTAAAATATTTTGTGTATATCCGCCGAGTGTTTGAGATCCACTCAACTATTTAATGGGTTCTTTGTTGACGAATAAACTGGATCAAAAACATCACCTTGGCAGAGGTAATGAAAGCTTCATGTTTCTCTTCGCTCGGGCCGTTTGTTGTACTTGCAAAACAAGGACACTCTTTGTTTTGTTTTTGAGGGTCTATTTCTAATGTTCTACTATAAATGTATTTGCTCATCCCTCTGGTCACTTTTTCTTTGACATTTTAAGTAGCTCGTAAAACATGACAAAATCAATGACACAGCTGAAAGAAGACTAAAATATGATGACTGATTCAAATACACTGAAGGTCCCTTATTTGTCCCTGACAAAATAAAATGAAACTTTTTTGTAGACACATTCATTATATTAAGAGCATGCATTGTTGCATAGCTGAGGTCTTACAATTTACTTTTTGGGGTCTCATTACAGAAGAATGTTTCCAAATGTACACCAAAAACACACTCTTATTTTATACTTGTATTATGTTTAGCAAAATAATGAATTTATAATGGGTTGGCTGTTTCCTACTGGTTTTATTAACCATGACCACAATTTTTCCCTGACCTATACCAATTCGTTTTTGTGCCTAAGCCTAACCAAAATGTAGCCATAGCTGCGGTGGATCACATCATTAATATATGTTTTGAAGCTTTTTATCTTGTAAAAAGTAATTACTGAGATAATATTCCATACCAAGGTTATTACTTTTGGCCATGATTATCACGTTATACAATTTTGCTATCAGCACATGTCTAGCTGTGCCTCTTAACCCTACTTACTGCCCACAGATATTCAATTTGGTGTCCTTTTTTATTAAGATCCCCATTAGATGATACAGAGCAGACACCCAGTCTCCTGAGGTGAAGAGATTAACAGGCTTTCATAATAATCCTTACAACCAAACTCCTGCTCCCACGGACAGCCTGCCTCTGCTGGCATATGAAACACAATCGCCTCATTGGTTCAGCTAATCTAAAGCTCCATCCTGGTCACACTGCTATGGGAACATCAAGCCTTTCCAGCTCACACAGTGAATTCATGTCAGAAATGCAGGCACACAGAGCCCAGTGGCAATATGACCTCACATGCCGAGCGAGGCATACAACTGATGGTGGATTTTCTATATCGTCATGACAGATAGGAGTTTCAGTTCTGTCCATCATCAGACACAGAGCTGCTCCGGGGGCAGAAATAATTAAACCTCTATGGATGGAGCTAAAAAAAGAGTAAAAGTAAGCTACTGTTGGAAGAAGAAAACTTTTCTTACAGCATACAAGAACAAATGACATGATTTTTATTTTTGTATTCGTTTCTGTAGCATTCAAAGGTTTGGATAGATAGTAGGCTACTTAGATCAACCTTACAGTATTAGCCACTGATATGCTTGAAAAAAGATTGTTGCTACCATGAAAATGCACTGGTTTTCCAATCCTTGTTTCTATTAATACACTTTCAAACAGTCCAAATGGGAAAAAAACGAAGTTAATGGACTATTTTACATTCTGTTATTATCAAGTTAGAATGAAACCAAGCCAACACACAAATCAACAATTAAACCTACATTACACTCCTGTTTCTTCCTGACTTTGGTTAAGTCCTTATTATTCAAGTAGCTGAAGCAACCATATTACCAGAGCCATTGAAAACATTACACTGTATGTGCTTGTGTTTTATTTATTCAAAAAACATCAATAGACACAGCTCAAGTTGCATTTTAAGTCAATGATGGATTTTTGTGTTGCAGCAATATGTTTTATTCATGCAGTCGAAATGAATTCTGTTGTTCTGTAGTTTCTCTCTATAGGGTGAGCTCCACTTGAGTGATCTGAGTTCATAGACGTTCTGGTTGTGGTGCCAAAAGTTAGAAACATTTCAAATGATAGGGAAGCAAGGAGTTTTTAAACAAGGCTTCATAAAAAGGCCACAATAGCCTATTCCTGCTGGACTCTACACTCTAAAAACGAATTCAGGCGACCTTTCACCTCCACTTAATTAAATGCATGGTTGCAAGATAAAAATGTGAGTTAATTGATTTAGATAAACATTTTAAGTTGCAAACATTGATTTATAAGTTGTGTTGATTTATAAGTTGTGTTGGTAATTACATCAACTTAATATTGTGTGTAATTTGAACTCTGATTTCTGCGTTAATTGACTTAAAACAAAATTCAAGTTGTAGTAAGTAATGCAATTGGCTTGATAACTTAATTGTTCTACACCTTGAGTTAAGGATTTCAAGTCCACTCCCACTTAACATGCCTGGACAAGTTCCGACAGTTAAGACAGATAGAAATACTACAATGGACATTTTAAGGTGAGTGTCATCTTTTGTCATTCAAATACAGTAGATAGCCTTGCAGTTGCACTGTATAGGCAAATTGCTGTTTGACCAAAATCTTGAACTGTGAATAGTTCTGTGAGAGGGTACAAAGTAGTAGAGGCTACTGTGAGAGTAAAAATACTTTGGTTACTATTGTGATATAACTTTTTATTAAAAAATGAATCTCGGTGAAGTAGATCAAGGACATGCTTCTTGAGGTACAGTAGGATCGTTATTTAGAGTTGTCATTGAAATGCATGTTGTTGGCAGTCACCCATTCAGAATATATTAATTTAGGTAATTTCTCTTTTTTTCCTTTTTCAAAAATAGCACAATACAATTGAAGTACGCAGAGAACTATAGCCATCCGCTGCCTTGTCG
>NW_011364142.1:0-1294 GCF_000735185.1 Notothenia coriiceps | reverse complement strand
ACCGGCTGCAAGTTATTAGGCTTTAATAACTCTTATTAGCTTAGAGGAATACAGGTACAGGTACAGGTACAGGTACAGGTACAGCTTGGGGTTTACACCTTCACACACTCTAAGACTCTAACTCCCACACATACCCATATATATAACAGTGTCAACGTCACAACTTCCCCGACCTCCCCCGTCTGCTCCCCCAACCACAGGACCGCACTTAGACCAGCATCACTGTGCAGCTCTGTGATTGGCAGAGAGACGGGGGATGCCTGAGTGACACCCTCAGCATCCTATCAGGGTCGCTAAAGTATTTTCTCCCACGTTACGTTTCTTATGAACGTATCTTAAATACGTTTATTTTCTACATATCTTTGCCATTTATTGTCTTGCTTATGATAATGATAATAGTCATTTCTAAATATCATTTTAGAGCACACATTTGAAATCAGTAGGCGAGGCTGTAATTTCGCCAGCTGTTACTCTCATGAGCGAGGCAGAAAATCATAGTGTTATCATGCCAAAAAGCTGCTGTGTCGTTTATTGCAACATAAACATTAAAACAAATCCAGAGTTACGTGTTTCTGTACTTCCTCTAAGAAGAAAGGACAGTAACAGAAGATCTCTGTGGCTTCAGGCTTGATCGCCGTTCAAATGGCAGCGATGAGCCCTTTCTCACTTCTCTTATTTTTCATTTCTCGCTCCTCGGTCTTGGTCTCAACGGAAGTTGATTTGTCTGCGCCATCTTGAGTAGCGTCCCAATGGCCTTATTTCTGCCGGAGGACGGAGGATCGAGGAGCGAGGAGTGATAATAGAGGAGCGATAACCGAGGAACCACCAGACCATCCTTCGATTAAATCCTCAGACATTCGCACCGCCCCCTTACTGTGTATCGCTCACTGATTGGACGATGCAGTGCATGCACTGATCTGATGCTTCTTGACATGAGAGCAGTTTCCCAGCGGAGTGAAGAAAATACATGAACCTCACGGGAGTCACTCCTCAGTTTATACCGTGTTTCGTTTCAATTAATGTATCATTTAGTTACAAATATGTGATAGCTGAACAACAAAGTGGTCAAAAATCATTTTATTCATTTTTTGGAAACATTTTCATGATCGCTTTTTTCGTTTTACATTTTCTTTTATTGTCATTTCCTTTCATTCAGTCATTAAGTGCTATTTAAAATGTTAATTTGCTACATATCCAAACAAACAAACAAAGTATGCAATCCAATTAATGTTAATCTAACTGGGTTTTGATAGATAACTCTATCTCTTTTTCTTCTCTCAATTATTTTATTTCT
>NW_011364141.1:22333-47554 GCF_000735185.1 Notothenia coriiceps | reverse complement strand
CACCCCCACCCACACACACACACACACACACACACACACACACACACACACACACACACACACACAATGTGATTACTTCACAGGGAGATACTGCTCTTGCTAAATGTCTCACATCCCCCTTTCAGTGCTCCTCTCTGTTTTCTCTCCGCCACAAAACCCCCAGTGACACACACACAGTCCAGCAACCCACCCACTTACCGTCGGTGAGCGTTTGGAAGAGCATATCCTTGCTGTAGGCACCATATCCAGCCACAGTGCGGGCCCTCACCTGGACCACGTATCCGGTCCCTGGCCTCAGACCCTCCAGAACCACATTGGGAATCTTGCTCTGGACCATTGAACTGTTCAGCGATGAGGACAGGGACTGGAAGGAAGCATTGAAGGAGATGAATATGTTTCACAGCGAGACGGCAGCCAATAACACTTCTACAGTCACAGATCCAGTTCCAAGAAATAAAAACAAAATTTGATACACCTCCATTACAAATACTAAAGAAATGTATTTCTATGTATACCAGCCATTCTCAGTGTGATAAACTAACAGTAAAAAATGTTGGTCCAAATTGAGATGGAAAGATAATGGAGGTGAATCAAATTTTGTTTTTCTCAAATATTTTTTCCAGAAGCATTGTCCAAGAGTTATCCACATTCCCTTAGAATGAATGTGTTTTATTGGAACTACTTTCTACTGAAAGAAAATCAATGGAAACTTTTACTCTTATTCTCTACACAAGATTGAAAAGCTTTTTGTGTCCTTGCTGCTTTATAGTTTCAACTCTCCACCACGTCCAGGCGAGCATCATTGATGGGTATGATCAGAAGTTTGTAACCACACACACAACAGACATGGTGTAATGACACAGCCAGGAGTATACTCCTGTACCACAGCAGTAAGGTGACAAGTAAAACCACTTAATGAAAATAGCGAGAGTACTTTTTCACCTGCTGTTATTGGCTCTTTATAGGGAAGTAGTACCAAGCCATGTCTCCAAGTGTAATTAAATAAAAGCTCAACAGCAAATTGAGCAGACCAACAAAATGTACTCTAGAAAATCCATAGTGTTAGATGTAAACAGATGGGATTGGAAGTAGTGTGTTCTGAATAAATTGTCCCTATGAAAACTGGTGATAGTAAGTTCTACAGAGTTACTGGGTCATTGTTTCTGGGAAGACACATTGCCATTACTTTTTACTTTGTTCAGAGTTTTGTGCACCACAAACAAAATTCCATTTACTCCATTTAGCCAGAGTGGTGACAGAGGAAAAGACAAAAGGGCATAATTCAAAGCCCCGGCACATACAACCTAAACTGTTTGAAATGCAAGACACCAGTATAAAAAAAAAGGTTTTCTTTCAGTCATTTTGTCCAGATGAACCTTCCCCATATTTTCTAAAAGAATGTTCTTTGACCAGTTCTTTCATCCATCTCCTTCAAATAACTGAGTGATAATGCAGTTAATTAGTTTTTGTCCACAGAGAAAGGTCTACCGGAGCATCTGGGCCTCTTGCTGCTCCTGAGGTGAATCAGGCTAAGCTACAACCTTTTACCTCTATCTTTCTACGCTGTCCTTCTATGCTTCCTCTCCCCCATTTCTTTCAGATAAGAAGGGTTTTTACTGTGGCAATATCGAAAAGGTCCAGAGGGAACGACAGATATGGTGTGGGGAAGGCTTGAAAGGACGGGGGAGGGATCCATGCTGTGAGGTTGAAGGAGGTGGAGGGGTGGACAGCAGAGCGAGGAGGAGAGGAACAGAGATGAGGACGATGATGAGGAGAACAGTTCAGGAGGGAAGGAAGTGTACGGGTGGACAAAGGGGGTTATCAAAGGAGGGCATGCACATGAATACAAATGGGTTAATCATGAGTGTCTTTTTATTAATGTTATTAATGTTATCATTGTAAATCTTAATTACACCCCCCTTGATCTTCTTGAACCCCTATCTTTATTGGCACTTTAAAGAAATAAGATGTTTTATGTGATGTACTAGTGTGATTCCTGTTTACACAAAGTACTTTGGTGTACTGCATCTAACATCAATAGGCTATAATCTTATTTTATCTTTATATTTAATCCTTTATCTGCACATATTTTATTCCATTCCATTTCAATGTAAATACTGCTTTATTTTACTATATTTCTTCTTATTTTTTAATGTTATTATAGTGTTCTTAAAATAGTTCTCTATCTGTGTTTTTATTATTTTACTTTTATGTATGCATCACGACACCAATTCAAATTCCTCGTACGTGTCAACCTACCTGGTAATAAACCTGTTTCTGATTCTGAATTGCTAAACTTTTTAAATACTGTAGAAAAACTGTCCAGAGTCTTCTGTCCAAATTAGGACACAACACATGGACAGCTACAGAATGAGCTGGGAGAAAAGAATAGAGTTATACCTGGAGAAAATGGGGGTAGTGTGTTGTGGTGGGGCTTGGATTTGAAGGTGTGTGTGTGCAGTGGGGCGGAGGGGGGCTCTATGCTTGCCACGGTGAGAAGGTCAGGGGGCAACCCATCTGGGAAGGTCTGGAAGCCAGAGATAAGTATTGAGGGAAAATCCTGCCTCCCTGTGCCATATCAAATTTACAACATTAAAACCTCATTATCTAAAGAGTCACTATGAGGGGAGGGAGGGGAGGGAAGGAAGGTGGAGAAATGGCGGTACAGTTCAGCTGTCTGGTAAGAAAAACCTGTCCTCTCTCCAGGCTTATCAAACCGCTCCCAGAGGACTTCTTCATTTGAGCTAAAATTAGTCGCTTCATTTGGTTGGCTTGTCTTCAGTGAAACATGTAGTATTCCTCCCTTCTTATGATGTATATCAAGGAAGAATAATGAAAAGGAGAAACAATGAAATAACTCATAATGGCCAGCTTTTGATTCTTGGTCATAATTGGCTTCCATGTTAAATAATGTTAAAGCACAGGCAGCACTATATAAGGCCGACTTAGAGTAAAGCCGTTGCCCTGATTTCGACAAAGAAAGTTTTTATCAGTGACAGTCAGACTGCAGCGACAGAGCATGTCTCAGCGAGTGCAGCTCCTCACACTCTGTCCTCTACTCTAACTCTAACTCACTATAATTGCTCTCCGAGCTGCATGATGCTCAACTCTCTCCCTCTGCTTTTCTCCATCCTTTCCTGGAACTTTGCTTATAACCCCCCCCCCAGCCTCTTGAGATGTATTTGTATTGTTAAGGTTTTCTTTTTTCTGTCACATTATTCCCCGGTCACCAAGTACTTCTTAAATAGTTCACAGCATGAGCTTTCCAGGTGATTTCCTATAATATTGTGGATAGTCTCACATTTAGAGAGCCTCTCTCCCATATACATACATTTCTTGTTTAAATAAGGTTTTTTTTAAGCTACGTGTTTCATATAAGCATTTTCTGATCCATCACCTTCATACTGTACATACAAAAAAAAAGAGTTGTCTCTTGGTAGGATTCACATTACATTACGAGACGGAACACATTTAAGTCGTTTAAGTTTAAGTTGAGTGCTGTTGTTTATGTGCTGTTGACAGTCAACACTTTATATTTGAACTACAGTTCAAGAGCTCTGCAGAGTTGAATCTGCAGTGTTTTCCCATGAACATAAAAACACGTTTTGATAATGGCATTCATGCATTTCACAGCTAAATATATTTGTGAATCCTATTTCATGAATAAAAAGAGGAATGAGGAAAGATGCAACTCAGCTTTCATTATACAAAACCTTTGACAGTGAATCTGAGTTGACTATTTTAGTAGCATTTCAAAATGTGTGAGTAAGATACGAATAAAATGTTTTTGAATATAATACCAAAAATATTATATTCGTACTTTATGCATATACCAGCATGCATCAATGTTTATGCTATTAACCCTCCTCTTATTGTAAAGTGACTTTGAGTCTATGAAAAGTTCTATAGAAATACAATTTATTATTATTTCATTTGAAGCATAAAAAAAAACATAAATGCAAAAGAGTATAATAATTAACATTAGAATAAGAATGAATATTAATGAACAGTTGTGTCAGTGCTGTATTTAGTTACAGGATTAAAGATATTAGACTTAGCCCGCAATGAACCAAGAGAAGAAACAACAATAATAAAACTAAAAACACTTCCGCTTCCCCTTTGCCACACAGTGACAAGATATCCATATGGTGTGCTGCAAAACAATTGGACTCTTTGGAGGGTTTTAACCGGAACAATAGATAAAAGAAAGCCAGCTGCGAATACTCTTGAGCCTTTACAGTTTGTAGTTATGATGTTATCTCAGTATTTTATCGAGTTATGGAGGCACTAACTCACTGTCATTAGAAATAAAGGCAGAGACTAGCAGTGGTATCCCAAAAAAAATGCTCAAAACTATTTTCTTCTCTTTAAAAAAAAAAAGGAGATAAATGGCAGGAAATCAAATGTGGGCAGTGGATGAGGCGGCATGTTGTTCTTTCTGGTGTACAGTATCTCACACAAACACTTGTAGGTGCTTTGCACTTTGTTTTTAATCTGTTTGCAGTGAAAGTCTATCTCTTTTTGCAGCCGTTGGCTCTGCTTCTGAAAAGATTTGCTCAGCTTCGGGTGATAGATACGCTTTTAATTTAACTTTCAAGCTCCAAAAACATTGCTTTCCACTGACTCAATTACAAAGAAGACAAGATATGCAGTCCCGGTTTGTCCCCTCAATGGAGTACTTTTTATGTCCCGGAGCAGCAGTCTTTGAGGAGAAAGCAATCAGCTCCTTCACGTTTCACCCCTGAATCTGAGGCATTTATTGGTGACCTGGAATTGACATTCTTTGTGCCGGATAGTTTGATAATTGGACTCTGGCAGTGAAGTGTTTTGTACCTTTAATCTGCTGGTACACACTAGTAAGGACAATGTCCACTACAGGGCAGCTGGAGGGTTACAGTCGGACAGTCTTTTTTACGCAGCAGAGGAGTAGGACATTTGATTTCAGGAGCATCCACAATAGCGAGTAAATTGGTGCTTCTTTCCCCTCGTCTTCAAGTGATTCAGCTACAAAACGAGCTTACAGTGCTCTCAAGATATTGACAGACACAGCAAGAAGTGAGGTGACATTTTACCATCATATTCACTCTCTGATCCCTTTTGCAAAACAGTGAAAACAAGCCAATGAAATAGGGTAAAACATCTGGAGGGAGATCGGCTGCTTCTTTGCATAAAAAGGAGCCGGTTGAGGTGGTTTGGGCATCTGATAAGGATGATTCCTGGGTGCATCATCTTGAAGGATTTCTGGGCAGATCAAAACTGGCACAGTGGGAGACCCTAGGGTAGAACCAGAACACGCTGAAAGATCATATCTCAGCCGGCTTGAGGTGCTGCAAGAAGTTCCTCTTGAAGTCTTGAGACGTTTCCCTTTGATTCTTATCAAAGTGGTCAAAGTGCAAAGCATGTAGCCAAGTTCTCAAGAGTTTGGTTTAAGGACATTAAGGCACTTCTCAATAAGCACATTATATGTCTGTGAGTTCATCTTTTGATCATTGGCAATGGCAAAGAAGGTTTCATAAAGGAAGGTTTGAAATAAAAGGCAGTCTGTGATGTCGTTTGGCAAAGATCGAGACACCAAGGTCAGATCAACAGTGAGCTCAGGAGATGAATGTAGAAAATCATTTCACTCAACAAACAATGCAGCAATATGAGTGGCTGCAGTCCACAAACACTACATTCCTCCCAATGGATATTGGATTATGTGTGACAATTGAGCCTATGATGAAAAACTGCATCCAAGCTTTAACATGATATCATGAGAGAATGAACATACATATTCAGGACATGACAACAGTCAGGGTAACATTGTGTTTTTGGTCTAATTTATGTTTTTCTATATCACTGTTATTTTGTATATATTGATTGTTGTGGTTTTATGTATGTCTTAATGTGTGCATATGTATAAATGTGTCTGATTGTGTATATATATATACTGTAGGTATATATACATATTTTTATATATATTTGTATTTTGTATTTGGGATTGTGGGAAACGGTATTTCGATCTCTCTGTCTGACAATAAAGTCGACTTTGACTGTCCATTATTGTCTGAATATTTTTTCCTTTTAGAAATATAATAGTGATATGTTGACGGTACTAGACAGTAGACATACAACATGAGTTGCTTGACCAATTTAAAAAGACCAAAAAAAAAAAAAAAGGTATTAATTGGATCTCCCAGAGCCAACAGACCATAATTAGATTCCATTTAGCGTCATACAGCTTATGAAACCATGGCCCCTTGAACTAAATCAGCGGTTCATGGAAGAAAGATTCACAGCTTTGTAAGATAAAATAAATCAATAAACCTTTCTTTCATAATTTAGTTGAAGTGATGTAGGCTTAGGTTTGACAGGACCTCACTGTGGCCACTTATTAATGAATAGATGCTCTTTTTTTCTACAACAGTACAACAATTGATGTGTGCTGGAACAAAGAGAGGCACTCCGTCACCGTGAATCCCTGTCAGTTTACGACAGGACCCAAGAGATATGAATTTGTGACTCTAAGATCAATGGAGACTTATTAGGAAATGACATTGTATAAAAGATAAAGCATGAACCCAACACTTTCATTGACATAAAGTGCGAGTGGGAGAGAAAAATACCTCAATAACAGCAATTATAAATCCAAGCATGTTGACAGGTGTCTGCCGTCCACCATCTTTTAATAATCCTCACGTCATATCAATGAGGAGCATTCACCACATCCATCTTCTTATATAATGCCAAGTGGAATATTACAATAATTAGACATTATTGAGTGATTTGTATTATTACTTTGAGAGACATTGTTTTAAATGGATACATGTAACAACCAATAAGCCACACACACCACATCTGTCATTGTGTCACATTTCTTTGTTTGCACCACTAAGGTCTTACAGTGGACAATGCTGTATTAATGTAATCATTTCCGTTATTTGGATAAGTAGATGAATACATATCTCACACATTATGATAACCTGATTCAGCAACACAAGAGGGAATAACTCCCACACACTGTGTTATTTAAATTAGGTCAACTCCAGTTGTGCTATCAGGTAAAACCTACAATTATCCTTGCATGCCTTTGCATAGCTGTATTATTCCACACATATTATGGTTATTTTATCAATGAAAAAAATGCTTTAATAAAATGTTGAATACTGTTACTTTGATCTCATTGGGCGTATTTATTTATTTCTATTTATTTAACTCTTGGAGGGTCTGGGGTTGTTTTATAGATCTTTTTGTTATCCTCTATTTGTGTTTGACAATATTTTATTAAACATGTATTAAATGCTTTATTTATTTTGTAAAGGAATTGACATTTTGAAAATACCCATTTGCTTATTTTGCTAAGAATTACCTGAGATCATTGTTACCACTCCTGTACAGGTTTGTTCATTATGAAAGTGGAGCCTGAAAGCAGTTAGCTTATCTTAGCATAAAGACTGGCTTAACTGGCTCTGTCGAGAGGTAAAAACATCTGCTTACCAGAACTTCTGAAGCTCACTGATTAACCAATTATATCTTGAAAAACTAAGTAACTGTCAACAATGTTTTTACAACAACATGTTAGCAGCATCCGGACTAAAACAACTAGATTCAGAGACAGTTTCATACCACAGGCAATAAGACTGCTAAACACCTGAACTGTTGAAACAACATCCATAACATTCATCTGCTACTTGGTAATTATTTATAGACTCTTATTGCACTATTTCACCACACACACACACACACACACACACACACACACACTACTTGCACTATATTTTTCTGTGTATCTGTGTTATTGTGTTGCACTGTTGGAGAAGCCTGTGACCTAAGATTTTCATCGGCATAACTACACTGTAGCTATGTTCGTATGACAAAATAAAGAACCTTGAACCTTGTGGTTTTACTGGATGGTAATGTGCCCCAATATGTATTTGCCAATGAAAAACCTATAAACAAATAATAGTGTGTAACATTTGGATGAGCAGCTTAGAAGATTTTTAACCATGCACTGACCCCATCTAGTTGTCCACTTGTATCCAATCGTCATGCTAAGCTAAACTAAACTAAGCTAACTGTTTCCTGGTTATTGCTATTCAATGTGTGCAGGTTGCAATTTTTTATTTTTTATTAAGTACAATAATTTTCTTTGTCCGATTACTTGGATGACAACGTGTATGCTTCTTAGGATGTTTTATTCATCTGACCTAATGTCTAGTGATCCTTTGATTGGTTAGTTTACCCATATACTGTATTAGTACAGACCTAATGAACTGTTGCGACTTTTCGTCCATATTCCTGAACATGGGCAGACATATTGTAAAGGATCAAGCATGCAGTATTATTTTCCCTTATTATTAAAGTTCTGTATGAAGCAGTGAGACTGTTGCTGCTTCTCCTGATAATAGATGACTCCGATGTAGTTGATATTGATTCTCCTGTTTTTATCGACTAATGGATTACTGTCTGTGACCATAACAGCACAGAAGCACAGACAAACACACACAAACATTTATCATCCCACTCTACCTTGTCAAAGTATAGTATCTCGTAGTCGAGGATAATTCCGTTGGGCTGCTCGGGCGGTGGCCATGACAACGAGAAACTGCGACTAGTTGAACTCACTTGGTGCATTATGGGAACTACAGAGGGAGCTGTTAAAAAACACACACACAAGCACACACAATCAATTAGGCAGTTAAACTATTCGCTTACATGCTTTAACCCCATAAATATGGAAATATAGTGTGTAATGTAATGAGATATTGCCAAGGGTTATATACACCCTGACGAGAAAAATGTTTACGCATCCAGCCTCGTTAAAACAAATTACTGCACTTGTCACTGATGGGGAAGCATGAGTTATGTCTGCAATGCATTTTCACTCATAATTTTAAGAACCAGAAGCTCTTGGCTATAATATATTTTCATGGTTTTGCCTCCTGGATCTTTTTACGAGTTGTTTTTCATCACATTTGTACAGTACTTCACTTGAGAGGCTACACTGAAGAGAGGAAGACGCGAGGATTGATACTACACCAGGTAAAAGTATCAAATTGATGTTTGCTATATTGAGAATGTATACATCTCCCAAAGTCATTAGGGGATCATAGGCTGCCAAAAAACTCAGTAAATGCTGTGATTCCTCAAAAATGGAGTACTTCCTCTGTAGTCATAATTTGAGTGAGCTGTCACTTTAAAAAGACTCATTTTAACTTTGTCAAAATGTATATTTTATAGGTTTCGCTGTATGTGGAGTGAGTTCCATGTCCTCAGGTCCCATGAAATACACTCAAACACGTTGCATAATTTAAACCCCCTGGTGCAATAAACCGGAAAATAAATCAGTTTTTGTCGAGTTCTAAAAGATTTCAGGGATAAGAGAGTTCTGCATCCGGCAGCAGTTACAAATGCGTTCAGAAAGCAGCAGGTGACAATGGATCATGTTTCGGTTTGGAATGAGCCTGGGTTGCTGTAGATGAGGTAAATGATGTGTTTTCCATCGGAGCAAAGCAGCTATTAAATCTAAATTTGGTAGCAGTGGAAATATCACTTGTGTCTGTCTCTATAAAGTATTGATTGAGCTGTAACTCAGCTCACTTTATAGTCTCTGAGAATTACAGTGTCAGAGACAGAGGGAGGGGGGGGATAGAGAAGGGAGGGCAGGGAGAGGGGATACAGGCAGGAAAAAGAGAACAGAGAGCGAGGGGCAGAGGGAAAGAGGAAAACAGGATGAAGGCTGTGAATATGCAGGAAAGACAGAGAAGAGGCGACAGAGAAAGAGAGAGAGAGATGACAAGCTTATAACATGTTTTATGAATAAAAAAAGCTGCAGCTCAATTTCCTTTATCCCCCTAGCCACCCCTCGCATAATCCTCTGTGCCCCAGGGTATGCTTACACACACAAACACAGATGTTTGCACACAGTTTTACGCACTCACCCGCCTGATTGGTTGTAATGTTGATTGACAGTTGTTGGGCGGGATAAGGGCTTTTGTTGGATACTCCGTTGACTGCCTGTAGGGTAAAAAGTGTAATGGTCAGATTATCAATCTTAAAGACATTAACCCCCATAGTAACTGTAGCTAGGACTTTTTTTCATCTCACAACATTTACAACAGTAGCACATTTTACACTCCCAAGTAATCCCTAAATCAATAGTTCCTTGATTTTAGGTGGAGATACACAAAAAGAGGTTTCTCATTTCTCAGCAGCAACACATTTTACTGTCTGATCTAACAGCTTAGGGGCAATTTCACAAAGAATGTATTGTGGTCACTGACAGCACGATAAAGTGTGAATCCTTTGCCAGTGCTATCTTCTCTGTCTCACTGTCCTATTCTCAAAAGATATTGCGCTAACGACATTATAGCCTACATGCCCAAAACGCTTTACTGAGTGCAATTGCAATTTTCTATCAGGGAGATGGAGGAAATAATTCCTTTCTGGCTTTTGTGTCTCTTTTTCTTCTTTTCATGTATTCTCAGAAATGTCACGTAGAAGAGTTGTGTTCATTTTATTTTTACAACACTTCTTTAGACAACTGTCACTGCATTCCAAAATAAAATGACATTGAGTCCGGCTACAATCCCTGCTGCTCTAAACACTGCAAAGTCCAGGCATGATTTACTTTATAGTCTAAAAGCGCTTCAGTTACTATCAACGCTCTAAAGACGCTATTCATTTCACTGTAATTCTTTGGGCTCTAGCTTAGTTTTTTTAACGAGGCTCGTTTGAATACAAAAGGGCAATTTTAAGGAAAATATGTTAGCACAGGAACATCTAGGCGCCATTTGCTTGCTACACAATTAGGGGTGAATTTCACCCTTATGCGGGGGCTTTAAGGATTACACAGTTTGATTTGTTTTCTATTTGTGAAGGTTAAGTGGCCCCAAAAGCTGTACAATCCTCAATTGGTTGAAAACTCATGAACTGATGTTAAAATTAACTGCTTTAATGTTTCCCGCTGACACATCTTAAAAGAAAACCTTGTCAATTAATGTTAAATACAAGATATCATTAACTTCTCCAGTGAACATGTAGGAGACATGGAAAACATCAGCATTATTATTTTATTTTACTATAGAGGTTTTGTGTTTTAGGAGAATAATAATGAACATTGTAATATCCAGCCATTATTTATGAATACGATAACCCTGTTAGGCTGCTTAGCTTACACACTTGAACAAGCAAGACATATTATATATATTTCCTGCTTTTGGTGGAACTTATTTTACTTCAGTGTAGAAAGGCTGTAAATGTTTTCATAAAACTGTCTCAGTGTCTTTCTCATCTCACCAACACAAAGGCACAATTAAATGGTTCCGAGTGTGTTTAAAGACCACCTAATTATCTGCCACATGTTGTTTGTCGTGAGCTCAGTAAATCATTTTGACAGTCGGAACAATGTCTTTAGTTACAGCAAATCATTAAACCAAGGCGTGGCAATGGGTAATGATAGCTTAATGGCTTACACCAAGCTCTAATTCTATAATGTTGTGTTGTTTCTTTATAATTTCACATTTTATGTTTTATCTTTCCTTTTACATCTAAAAAGGATTAAAATATATCAGTTTGCCAAATGTGTCTACATTGCACCACCAGTATTTTAAACAGATAGTTATTGCATCAATGTAGAATAACTTTTTTGATGTAGCCATTTGGAAGAAACGGATGGATGTCTCAATGGATATTCACTTCCGTGTGACTGCCTTCAGGAAACACATCATATTATAATCGATACTTTCACAATCAGGACAGTGTTTTAGACATTCGTTCATACATCAGTATAGATGTATACGTCCCATACTTTCTTAATCAATCAACTCACCAATTGGGCCACACTACTGAATACAAAAATCATTAACTATATGTCATAAGACTAGATTTTACAGGTCTGAATTGGAGAATTTAAGCAACATACTTCCTTACCTTCACAATTACAAAGCAGTAGACCTTGATTGAAACACCCAGCCTTGATGTTAAAGGCGATCAATTGTAGGGGGGGGGGGAGACATGATATTACTTGAAATTGTGCATTAAAGCCTCCATGTCAGCAATCATCTTTGCAGCCTCAGTATCCTTGAACACCACGGGGAATATCTGGCAGCAATATGCATATTAAAACATGAGTTCACAACACACTAGTTTAAAAAGTATAATTTTTGTATAGTTTTCATTAAAAGTATAATGAATTTTTAGAGAAGCATCTTCATATTTTGACCAGTGATCAACTTTATAAACATGAATGTCTTCAACATTGTGTAACTAGTAGTGTGAACTATTTAAGGAACTATCCACTGATATACTCTTCGTCTGTTCTGCAGGCTTGGTATTTGTTTTGCAGCTTGAATATCCTTTATTTACAACAGTTACAGAAATTAAATTGCAACCTTGAGTTTTAGAGCTATGAAGTATTGAATAGTATTGTGAAGAATTGTGTAATTAGAAATCAATATTGTCAAGATCGACAAAAGAGAAGCAGGGTGATTTTTGAAATGTTTTCTTAATGATTTTTGATACATTTTTTCAAAGGTTCTTGTGATTCATGAGAGCCATTGGTGTCCATTGCAACTGTTGTGAAACCACAGAAAAGGCACGTTAACTTTCAACACATTTAAAGCCTAAAGCTTGTGGTACTCCAAATAAAGATTTCCATTCGAGCCTCAAAAAAGCCCTTCTCTCTGCGCAAAGGACCAACCTGAATTTCGAAGGTGTATGATGTGTGGGCCCGCAGCTTGCTGATCTCCACCATCGTTTCCTTTAACCCTTGCTTGCCCGGAATAAATGCCACGCTGTCGTCACACGGCTGACACGCTCGGCGCTCGTTGCTATGGCATCGGCGGCACAGGACGTTATACGAAAGGTCTTCACGGTGCCCGATATCCCGCGGTGGGTGCCACTCCACCATCACTGATGTCTGGTTGACGACTGAGACCACGTTACGAGGAGCCGAAGGAACACCTAGAGACAGATGATTGGGCGTTAGGAATTGAAAAAACACACGTGAAGCACGTGTTTCAGAATCTGCCAGATTAACTGTTCCACACCTGGATGCAATCAAACTTCATTATGGTGAGCACTTGAGAAAATAATTTGAATTTTCATTAGGCAGCGTCTACTTATGTCTGAAATATGGATGTTTTTTTTATTATCACAGGATGTCTGGTATTTTATAGCAAAGCAAGCTGTTGTGAAAGCAGAGAATCAATGCTTGTTTGGTGTGAGCCATTTTTGGAAACGTTTTAGTTGATGTATTATTACAGTAACAAAGGACACACTGACAGTAAAGGAGATATCTGATAGGACAGGACATTTATGCATTCATATGCTGGAGTATGACTGTCCTGTTATTGTTTCTTTTGTGATGCACATTTTCTAAAATGTTATAGAAACATTAAAAAAAATGAATTAAGGAAAATGCTGGATTCATTGTTTTGGGCAACCAGTGCCTTTATTGAAGTTGCAGTGTTGAAAGGGGGAGACACGCAAAAAAACGAACCTCAGCATTTGTACCAAGCCCCAGTACATAGGTCGCCATCTCATAAACTATAATTTAATACAAATGAAAAAGGCACATCTAACATCTGAACACAACACTTACAACTCTTGTGACAACAGAAAAGTACATCTCCCATCCTCTCTTGTGATCTTTCTCTTCACCCGATTTTGCCAGCATTATATTCAACATTAATTTAAGTACGGACAGTGAAGCACAATACTGGCATCAAAGTGAATAATCACATTTTAGCTTTAAGTGAGTGCTCCTTCAAGAAGTTAACCAGGATTCTTGTGTTCACTGAACAGAGAATATGAGGATGATAACTTTACTTCACTGACACTGCAGTACTGCTGCTACAAATGTGGAGAACTTATCCAACCCTGTCTCTCTCAGTCAGAAGGTGACCTAACAGCTCACCGCCAGCCAGAGAATCTTTTATTGTGTCACTATTCATTCAGTCACTCAGCTTCAGTCTCTCCTTTCTGTCAGCTCATCTCTTTGATCTGAGCAGAAACTCTGGCTTTCAGGGTGTTACAGCGAGTCTTAAACACACAGACAGAGTTTCACAAGGTTAAACCTAGCGGGTTCAATTCTCCTCTACTGTTCGTGCACATCACAAAGACCCACACAGACACAAACGCACGACGTGTGGGAACAAGAAATGAAGGCCATATTCAGCCTTGGCATATGTTACATATCAGTTTCATGAGAAACGTCTGAGATGGCCTGTGGAATAAATATATAATGAATGTGTGTATGTAATAGACCCACACTGCAGAATCACAGTGCTAACAGAGTAGCAAGTTGAAAAAATCAGTAGCATAATTAACAAGCCTGCAGAGAGAGGACCCGCCCACTAACTGCATTCATACAATAATCACCACAAATACTCACTTGATCTGAATAGCATTACTATAAAAAAGGCCTTATCACATTTTAACTGTCAATTTGAAATGCTGCGAGGAATTATCTGTACTGCAGTCCACCACTTTACTGCACGTCCTCACTGTGCTGTGAGTGGCTTTCACAGTTTCAATCTGAACTGTACCCAAAATACACTTTAAAAAAACCCACACACAGATGCAGTACTCACACACACCTCTTCTGTACCTGGAAATGATGATCTGTGAGGTTACTATCTGCACATTGCACTTTCATATCACCTATCCGAATTTATATATGATTGAGTTCTTACTAAATAAAATTGAACTGATGCTCCTCCAGTCATGCAGTTAAAACCCACATGTTTCATAGTATTTGTGTTAGAAAGGAAACCTTGTGACTCAATGTGTGTTTACCCTTGAATTAAAATTATCAAGGTAATCTACAAAGCTGCGTAGGCTAAGTAGGTTGACACATAACACCTTTTCTCTGGCAAAGTAGATGTTCTTCTCCTGTCAGCATCAATTTGAGAATGCTGCAGCTTGTTTAAGGTGAGGCTTTTCATGTGCTTTCTCTGTTGTCAGACAAGGTTAAACCCATAAAGTGTTCCATAACCACTGTGGAAAAATCCTTTCCGATGTCCCATCTGCAATAAATGATCAGTTGTGACACATGCAATGAGAACAAGTTTTTAGTGTAAGATCTGAAATGTGTGGGTGATAGTTCACCCTGTTTATTGCCTCTATTGATGTTTTCACGACCACTATTTTACAACAACGATGATTATACCTCTATGGCTTCTATCCCTCTGCATTTGACTTTCTCGTTAAGAGAGGAATATTTAAATCAAACTGAAGCAACTGGACCACTGTTGCTGGAAAATGTTGTTCTCGATATGCCTCTAGTACAGTTTGTCATTTTATTTTGTTTGCACTTTTATTGTCATTACAAAAGCTGCAGCCATGTAATGAAATGGTTTCTCTGCATTTGACCCATCCTAGTGTTAGCAGCAGTGGGCTGCCATTATGAACGGCGCCCGGGGAGCAGTGTAGGGAACGGTGCCTTGCTCAGGGACACCTCGGTAGCACTTGGTCTTGCCGGGACTTGAGCTGGTGACCTTCCAGTTGCCCAGTCCCTATGGACTTCGCCATAAAATTCACGCAAAAATTCAACCAACCCAAGGACTGCGGAATATTATATAACGATGATGGGGACTTTCAATACTGATCTCTATAGTATATGAATTTAATTGTCTTTGTTTTTTTTTTCCCAAACAGTCACAATGTCCCCCTAATATGAGACCACATGTCTCTGATTCCTTCAGTTGTTTATCTTTTTTTGATAAAACTCACGTTCAGAACCAATTACTTTGTTTTTTTTTTACTAATTACTAAATGCCGTTTAATACTTTTTAATAGCCTTAATTTTGGCTAAATTGATTTATCAACTTTTAATACTTTTTAAGACCCCGCGGACACCCTGTTATATCACTCTCCCATCAGCTGCGTCAATTTGTCTTTTTTTGCATTTGTTCATGTGGCAAATAATAAATGTTACCGTTTGCACCAAGAACCCAGTAGGCAGAACAAAAGCAGAGAGAAAAACATTTTCAGACCACATGCAGTGAGGAACTCCTCTAATCTTCATGAGAGGAAATTCAAATGTGACAGAGAGAATTTGAGTGTTTTTGCAATGTGGCTCATTTGCATGAAAAGGGGCATATTTTCATCAAATGTATGCATATTACTTTAATATGTGCAAACAGCACAGGAGCACTGAGACTCTATTTGCTTGACAGCGCAGGCAGGGGTGCATTTCACCGTTTGCAGGTGCAGTAACTCACTGCTTTTTTGTCATATTTGATGAGGTTCAGCAATCCTTTTGTAAATTGGAGCAAAGACTGTTTTTGGGTTACCTTTTATATATTCTTCAGGCAAAATGTTGCTAATTCATTCATGAATGTAAGAAAGTAAAATAATGAACTGCCCATGAATGAACCAGAGTTTTTTTTTGCTTTGAAAAACATCAAGTTGTATCCAGGTCACCAGGACTTGCACAAGCACACACAGTGTACACAGACTTATACACACACAGTTTCACAGTTTGAGACTAGCTTCAGAGACAGTCCAAAATGATTCATGTCTCAACCTACTTACAACATCTCTCAGTGGAACTGAGAGGCTGTGTTTTTCAAATTCTGTGCCTTGCCTCGCATAGCAATACAGCCTCTCCAACACACTAAACACATATTCACTTCAATGGAAAGCCTGAGGAGTGTGGCAGAGTTATTACTTACTGTTCCCTAAATCCCCAAAAGACCAAGGGAACATTGCGGCACACTCGCATCTGAATGAGGTGCATGAAATGATGGCTGGAATGATAAATCAAAGAATATATTGTCCTTTAATTTAATGAAGAGAAATTGGACTGTCAGTGATGTCAACCACTGATGTGTTTTAATATGTCAGCTGGTGGTTACTTCAGTACAAGATTGTCCCAAAGCATAATTACACTCACATTTCTAAGTGATTTACTGAGAATATATTTTTGGTTTTTTGAGTTAGTTTGACAGAAAGAGACTCACTTGTGCACACGTCCTCTGCTTTGTCCATGTCTCCACGGTAATATCCGTTGCGGCATCCACAGAGGGTGGCAGCCTCGATGGTGGAGCGACTGTTGAGTGGACATTGCTGACATAATCCTGCCCCCTGGAACGACTTAAAGGTGCCCTGAGGGCATGCTGAAGAGAGAGAGACAGAAAGAGAGAGAGACAGACAGAGACAGAGAGAGAGAGAGAGAGAGAGAGAGAGAGAGGAAAAAAACCACATTTAAAAAAGATGAAATCTCAGCCTCCTGAACATGAATCAATGCATCATGTAAGCTCTGTTTGTGCGCCTTTTGTTTGTCCTGATTGTAAGGCATTCGGCAGACTTTGTTTTCCAAAGACTTGTCCCCGGTGGAGTTATTACCGGTAGTGTAAGGTTGACAATTCACAGAAGGGGATTTTCTGAGAATAGCAGAACATCATCCTGTTCAACCAAGATAAACATCTTGTGTATGTCTACAGTGACACACTGATTATCCATGGTGTAGATTATAGTTTCATTTCTCGGGTTCGTTTATCTGGGTCACAGTTGTTTCTGCCCGAGTTATTCTTCGTGACATAAAACACATCTCAATTGTTAAAGATCATGTTCCCAGTACTTTTATTCATCTGGGAACGGCTTGTTCTGATTATACAGTACATGCTTGTTATTCAGCTTTTATATGAACCTGGGCTTTCATCATTTGCTGTGCAGTCCACTTGGGTAAGAGGAGCCAAATAATGGAGGTCTGAGTCAGTGTGTCACTGACTGAATTTAAGGTAACGGCTGTCTCACATCCACAGTGTTAAGGCTGCGTGAAGGCCCTCCCTTTTAGTCCATTTAATGCCAGTGGTCTTGTTATGTGTCCCTCTGCAGCCTTGAATTTGAGGAAGAAAAGAGCCCATTTCTAAAGCAATTACACTCCTCTCAGCTTTGTGGTTACTTCCACTGGATCTTGTGCATTTAATACCCATCTGTTACAAAATAACCTCGAGTTTCCAAGGTTTTTAACCAGTAAGTTCTAACTGTGTGTTTAGCATTTTTCCCTGTTCATTCAGGGGTGATCTTCAGGAAACATTTAAACAAAAATAACAGCACGGAAAACAGTAAAATAAACATCGTCATCACTACTGGACAGCTTCAAAACTGCCCATTCACATCACCAAAAAAAACACATTCTGGGATGCCACCAATATATGCATCATTCCCTTTCTCCCGCTAGTCTGCAGTCAGTGCGTTTGCTTTTTTTATTTTTCGCAAGCCTTTTCAAAGCAATAAAGCTAAATCTGCCATGGATAAAATGTCACAGACCAGAATCATGACTGCTGTTTTTGTATTAAATCTGCAATTTATATATATCATATCTGCTCTTTGAACAAAATAAAGCACATAGTGCTGCTGATCAATGACAGTCAGTTCTCTGTTACCTCAAAGATGTTTTTGAAACTGGATGTTTGCTGGGAATATTAATTTAACCTTCATTTCGCTAGGAGGGTCTCTTGAGATCAGAAAACCTGCTTTTTCGAGCGAGTCCTAGCCAAATGGTTAGCATAGTTTACAAATAATGAACAAAGCTCTCAGAATGCTGGATCTAATTAAAACTCAAGGACAGCTAGGCAACTGTTAATCTAATCAGTTATAGGCCTGTTTTTAGTGTAGAGTCATTACAATTATGTAACCTGTTTCAGGCATTTTGAAACAAGCTCCTGTTACTCACTAAACATTTCAAAGCAGGTTATTGATTGAACTCTTCAAAGCTCCAAATTGTGCAAAAACAACATAAGCACAGCAGCACTTCTACAGTACTACTGCTGACTGCATGACTGACAGCGGAAAAACCCCAGAGTATTTAATCTAGTTTGAATCGTCTAGTTTCATAATTTGTATTCTAGGATGACACTTGCTTTCAATTCACATATTTCATTTCATAAGTGCCTTTTTGGTTACAGCAAAACATTTAGAATTAGGACTAAAAAGTAAAACAAGAAAGCCTAATGAGAAACACAGAGGTGTCACAAAAGAAATTAGACAGAACAGAAAGCTCTGCCAAAAACCTGAGTGAAAACCAAATGAGGTTACCGGTACTTTCTTCCAGCTTTGATTAATCTTTAGCACTTTGTTTTCCTTTCCTCTGCTGTAATGCAAGTTTGTTTTATCTCTGTGATGCTTGAGATGCTTTAAGACCAAAATGCCAAACGTGTTACACAGATTTATGCGGAAGGCAGAGGAGGGGTTGCAGAAGCAGGCTACTGCTAAGTCCATTTAGACTGGAGTCCAAATCATAGCATGGATTGAGTGAAATAAGTAAATGAGACAAAGTGCTAGCCAGTTAAGAGCCTCCGTCTCACTTAATCAAACGCTAAAGGTTTTAAGGGTTGGGCAGATTGTGTTCAAAGAGAAAACATGGGGGAAACACTCAAGAAAAAAGACAAAATAAATTAATCGGAGGAGAATGAAACTGCTGTTTTTATTTCTCCCTCTCAGTATCACTATTTCTGCAGTATTGCTCTATTGTGTTCACTCTCCTGAAATGTTATAGTTATTTCTTGGTTTTTGCTGATGCATTTTTTCTAGCATGATCTACGGTGGAGGATGCTTTTCGTTGCCTCTGTGTTTTACTGCAGATTACATTGTGCACGTACCACAGAGCTTGAAGAAACTACTCGGATCTCAGGTATGAAGTACACTTCATCTCATACAGCGGGACTTGATCAAGCTTGTATTAAATTAACATCTTTACACATCGCTGGCCCCAAATGATAGCATGGTGCAACAACTTCCTCACTTTGAGAACTACAGATCTGCTCTCAGTAGAGTGCAGATGCTTGCAGTTGCTTTAATGTTGGATTGAACAAATTTAGATGATTATTATTTTTTCAACCAGGAATTTCCTGCAAGAGCTGAGCCGACCCGACCGTCTATACTTGTTGCCTTGTGTTGACCTTATAAACTCTGATTGACTGAGAACCTTTGGAGGCCAGGCTGTGTTCATGTTGTCGAAAAAGTAGAGGTTAAAACATTATCTCACTTCTTAATTTACTGTGATTTGACAGTTCTTCTTAATTATAAATAATATGTATCCTAAGTTTATCCATCCCCCGATTCTCAGAGACTTACATACCTAGATGCATAGAATGAGAGCACATTTAGTTTAGATTTGAGGCTGACTAGTTCAGCAGGTGATTGGCTGCGTAAAGACAGACAGAGAAAGCATACATTCTAAAAACAACAGACAAAGCAGCTACAATTAATATACAATAACATCAGACCAAAAACAGAATAATAAGAGTCAATATTGAACTTCAACTCTTAGTGGCCAGAACAAGGACTCCAAATAAATGATCTGCAAAAACAACTGTTTGCTAACTCAAGTTCGCCCTCACAACTGATGATTGGTCAGTTTTTTGCCAATCGTTTGTTAGCCAATTCAATTATTTATTTCTGGTTCTATGAGTAAAAAGCAGTTGGGCCAACCTGTACAGTAGCTTAAGGTGTTAAGACGCCGACCATGACTATGCATCATCCCAGTTTAGAGTCTGGAAAGGCAACACCAAATGCGACATGTGTAATAATGGATGACCAGTACTCCTCTCCGGAAAGCAGGTTTAAAGCACCCTTTAAACCTGTTGCAAAGAATGTATATTACTGGAAACAGTTTATACATTATTCCTTCTCCAATATTCTAATACTCAGCTAGTTTGTATATGTATACCTCAGTCTCCATTTTTATCAGAAATGTAAATTCTCCTTTTGCTCTATATGTCCATGTTACTTTACATGTATGTTAGTTTCTGTATATTGAGACATTATTTGAAGTCATCAATCAATTACGTGCCGTGTGTGTGTGTGTGTGTGTGTGTGTGTGTGTGTGTGTGTGTGTGTGTGTGTGTGTGTGTGTGTGTGTGTGTGTGTGTGTGTGTGTGTGTGTGTGTGTGTATATTGAATAGGCAGACAGACATCTGGCTTGTCAAGGGTATTTATTCAACAACCTTGCTCATACACGTGGAACGTGTCACCATGGCAACAAGTCTCTCAAGTTCTCTCTCCCGCTCTCTCCATATCTTGACACAAACACAGAGTAGCATTTGTTTTGTGTCACTGAATTCAAACGCACACCAATGATCAGAATTGGTTTATTGACTATGGTTTTGGTTTAAGTCGTCAGCATCTTGTGTTTTTTTGGAACCAGAAGTAATTCAACAAGGAGGAGCAAAGTTCAACTGAGCACTGAACAAGACATTATTAGGCCAACAAAATGTTACACTGAACTTTCATGAACTGAGAACCGTATTGAAAGGGCTAAAATTGTGAGGCGAAAATCATAAACTTTAGGAAATCTTTGCTTTTCATAGGGTAGTCGGGTCATTTTCTCATAGACTTCTATAAAAGTCAGACTTAACTTAAATTATTTATGTATACATAAATAATTTAAGTTAAAGGTAGGGTATGTAAGTTTGAGGAACCGGCTCGAGATCGCTAGAATTTGAAAATACACGACCGGAGAAAATCTGCCTACCTTTAAGTCTGAATTTTAAGAGAATACAAGTTTAAGGCACTTCCTCATTGGCTTCCTTTTTGCAGAGCCAGAGGTTGTACAAATGTATTTGCTGTGATTCAGTTGGATATTAATAGCTCATTTTGGGTCGAGAGAAAGGCGAAAATGAAAATGCTTTTTGAGGATGAACTGATGCACCTCAGAGGGCAGAAAAGATTATTCCCTCCGTTTCTCTGTTTAATGCCAGCTGTGTGGAGTCACACAGCAACCAAAAAACTCTAAGAGCCGTGTCAGCGCCACAGCAGGAGTACTTTGAGTGTATTCAATGGTAGTGCTGACATTTGTAGTGTGGTGCATTTGAAGTAAGGGTCTATTTGAACATTTTACCCCCCCCTACACACACGCACAGAAGCAAACACACTTTGAGTGCTTTGATGTTGGGCCAGTTTTGCCGGATGGTAAATATGCTGGTTTGGTGCAAAATAAATACAATCTTTGTGGCCTAACACACACACATGCACACACACAAATATGCAAAACACAACCATCTGTTCTAATACTGAGTCCAGTTTCCTGCCAAGTTGTTATCAACTAATGGGCAGAAGTGCACACCAAAAAGATGCCAGCTCTGTGAAGACAGTTGACAGAGGCTCTGGCCTGCAACATCTTAAATCACAGTTTAAGAACAAAAGTCTTGAAAAAAAACTCATGTGGAAGGTGTACGTACATGCCTACAGAAACTGTCAATTCACGACAAATCAGTCCGTCCAGTTAGACTTTTTAGTACAGCTGAGCAATTTAAACCTTATCGAAACACTAACCGCAATGAACATTTTGTTGTTAATGACATTTTAACTCTACATTCAAATATTAATATATGTTTTAAGATACATTGCTTGAAGACAAAACCCAGCTCCAACACAGAAATAATGCTGTTTCTAAACAATCATATGGCAGTGTTCAAGCAGCGCACTTCTCAAAGTACAGTAGGTACAGAGGGACTGGTAAAAAACAACACTTTCTTTTCATTTATATTGGCATAAATAATCAATTTATCACATGATATGAAAATCTTTATTGTGATAAAAGGTGTTGCAATATGTAATTAAGAGTTTTGTTTTTCAAGGGCAACAATAATAAGCTCAGTATCTTTCAGACCAAAGGAGTCGTAAGACTTTATACTTCCACATTTCACAGTCATTCTTTCCGCAGTGCAGTCATCATCACTGTAATATTGTCAGTCTTAATCACTGTCTCACCATGAATTGTGTCTGGCTTAGCTTTTACCAACTAAAATATTCCATGAAGAAAAAGTATTGCTGTGAAAATTGACACTGACACCAAAGGCAAATCTAACATTTATTGTGTTTCACTGGAGAAATAATTATATTCATCAGTCGCTTCCATCTTTATAACTTGTATCTCTCAGTTTTTTTACTTTCTGTCCTTGGTTTGTCCTTTTTTTTTTACTTTCTTGCTAGACGAACTCTCCTGAGGGCTCTCCTGCTTTACTTTATTTTCCTCCCTTCCTTCCTTTATTCCTTCCTACCTTCCTGATGCCCCTCCATCTCCTCGATGCTCTCTGGCAGTTCAGGAATAATTTGCGGCAGCCTAATCTGCCTTGAACACCCTAAACTAATTAACATGGGATGGAATGTATTCACTTATCATTTCACCACATGTACATACATCACACACACATGTATCCACACACACACATGTATCTCCACACACACACACACACACACACACACACACACACACACACACACACACACACACACACACACACACACACACACACACACACACACACACACACACAAAACTCTCCAGGCAGGATAATAAATGATGAGTAGTCTTGCAGAGGAAATGGGGAAGGAGGGCAGATATAAAAAGGAGGTAACAGACTATTTATGTGCCATGTTCACCCGAGTCTGTTCCCACTAATATGAACATTTAGAACATTGCGTACCGTTGGGCAAAAAAATAAAAAAACGTATAAATGCATGTGTCTAAACAGCTAGGACTGACATGCATGATACTATATATCCTATTTTATTCAGAGTGTAGTTCAGCTGGTAAACCAAGCCAGGATGTAATTATGGCACATTTGTCATAGTGACTGGAAAACAAAGAGTATATATATACACAATTTTTTCAAAAAGGTATTTTTCATGTAATATAATATGTAATATTTGAAACAGGTGAGTTTTTTTGATTGATTCTGGCATACAAAGCTAAATCTGGCACTGTTACGCTTGATACATTTGAATGTTTTAAGTGTTCATTACTGTGCATTGTCCCTGCCAAATAAACGACTACCGGTAAATAAATAAATAGTTAGCCTTTACTACAATATGAAACGCAAGTGCGACAAGGTCATCAGAACAGGTTTGAAGAAATACAAATATAAATAATTTAGCATACATAGCATTCATGCACAGATTTACCTCTGCAAACGTTGCCATTGTCCGGTTCAAACCCCGCCTTGCAGCTGCAGCTGCCGATGGGCACCATCCACTCCCCATCTCCATTACAGTAGAGCTTTATGGGCACGTCGACTTCCTCAGCGTTGGGAATACAACTTCCTCTAGCAATGACTAATGAGGTGGACTCTGCTCCAGTCAGTGTCTGTTTAGAAAATCATAAGAAATGTCTACTTGAATTTCTGTATACACCAGCAGCTACACCACATTCTGATAATAATAGCACACAGTTTTCAGTTTCTGGTCCATACCTCTGGGAAAAAAGCGAAGTTCTGAACCACGCTGGGACATTTCTTGTAAAACACTCTGACAGCCAGGAGGGACATGCAGGCTCCAAGGTCCTGGAAGGCCAAGTGGAAACCTTTGCCTTTGGACAACGGTCCGAAACTCCTAACTTCTGTGTTCACCTTCATTAGTCTTCCCCCAAAATCAACCTGGGAGAAACTCTCATCTGCTGCGATGGTGTCCACCTTACATTGACATACAGAGAGAGGGAAGGTTAGCAAAGCCAGAAGAAAGCAAGGGGAGTTAAAAAAAGGTTTTACTGTCCCTGATCTTTTTTTATTACTTTAGATACAATTATATTTGAAATATTTAGATAAGTAATGTTTGGTATTTTCTGTATAATACAGAATAACCTCATTTTGCTTAGAGTTTAGTAATGATTTGCTCTTTATTTATGTAGTGAACCTTGACAATAGCCCCAGAGAAGGCTGCTAGGAGTTTTACAGCACTGGGAAAAACACAAACACAGGCAGTTAGATCTTTCTAGACTTTGATCAATTAACCTTGTCGATTCTTAATCAATTTGGGAATGATTAAGTGTTTTCTTCTGGATTGAACATTGTGCATAATGAGTATCATTGAAATGTTATTTTGAAAGGCACATTTTTAGTGTGGCAAATACTTCCAAAGCCAGAGTCTTCACACTTTTCAATACCTTAAGGAAAGGGGCATTGGCCCAGTACTCCACCCCTTTGATGCCCTCTGACACGGCCCTCTCAGTCTCCAGGTAGTACAGGTTGAAGGTCTCCTTGCAGGAGCCCAGGACGCTGGGGATGGAGGCGCAGTCGCGGACGGTGAAGCGGATCTCCACATAGATGCGCTGCGCCGCCCGCCGGTCGATGTAAGTCGTGAGAAGCCAGTTGTTCTGGCTCGGCTCAAACACGTTGCACACCTGGTACGTCCTGATGGTGTTGAGGTTCTCATCATAGCCGCTCACCTCCTCCCACTGGGGTGTGTGTGTGTGTGTGTGTGTGTGTGTGTGTGTGTGTGTGTGTGTGTGTGTGT
>NW_011364141.1:9578-22303 GCF_000735185.1 Notothenia coriiceps | reverse complement strand
AGGGAGGGGCCGCGCGCGCGGGGGGTTGGGGATGAGAGGGGAGGAAGCAGGGGAATAGGGGAGAGGAGAGGCCAAAATGATTAATGGGTTTACCAAGACCTGACACAAATTAAACTTTCTCTTTCCCTCCTTCCCATTTTGTCTCTCGCTCTCTTTTTGTACCTCTCCACTTCCCTCCCTACTATACTTTTTTTCTCTCCTCTCACCTTTTTTGAAGAGGGACAACCATTCATCACAATTAGAGCTGCTCACCTCTAACACACACCCACAGGCAGCAGACCATTGTTACCGGCTAGCAGCCAAGCCAGAATTTATATAAAGAAAGAAAGAAGAAAGCCAGTTAAATAACATATCCTCTTTAATTCTTTACTGCTCTTTTTTATTTTACTCTATTTTATTAATCTGTCGACCCTTTTAATGTACACCTCCGTGATTCTCTGGAATCCATTCAACTCTGCATCAATAGCGATGAATTGGTGTCACCTTGTGACTGTAATTAAGATTGTGACGAAGTCCTTAATGGAGCGCCGCAAGGTGTACTCAAACTGTTTTCTCCAACGGTGCACGCACTTGCATACACCTATTAGGGCTGTGCAATTTATCGTATTTTAATCTCTTTATTTACTGGTATTTATTATTTTGATATTATTTATTTAAATGTAGATATAAATGTGTAAATTGTATGTAGTTGTATTGGTTTTTCAGTTGAACTACAGTATACTTACAGTTCAGGGTAATCAACTGTTAAAAACATACTGTTCAAATTATTATTTTTTTTTTTTCAAGTTCAATAAATGGATGTTTTCAAAGTCAATGAACAATCGTATGTAATAATTGTGATATCAATATTGACCAAATATAATCGTGATTAGGATTTTTGCCATAATCGAGCAGCCCTAACACCTACTGTATACACATGGTCAGATTCTCAGCCAATACAACCTGGACTTTCACTGTTACACTGATGACACACAGATTTACCTCAGCACCAAATCCCCCCCTCACCCACATCGAATCCTGTCTGACTGCAATACAATCCTGGATGCAACACAACTTCCTCAAACTCAACAGCAATAAAACTGAACTCCTCCTCATCGGCTCCAAATCCACCCTCAGCAAAACCCCCAACCTGACAGTCACCATTGATGGCACCCCTGTTTCCCCCTCCACCCAGGCACGCAACCTTGGCGTTATATTTGACCCCACCCTCTCCCTCGAGCCCCACATCCGTCAAGTTGTAAAAACCTCATTTTTCCACCTCCGCAATATTGCCAAACTCCGTCCCTCTCTCACCCGCCCTGCAGCTNTTAGTTTTATGAAGAATATGTCCGGTCGCCAGGGCGTGTGTGTGTGTGTGTGTGTGTGTGTGTGTGTGTGTGTGTGTGTGTGTGTGTGTGTGTGTGTGTGTGTGGGCATTTGTTTATGATAGTATTGTTCGTTCCGGTGCACTTCGGCAGGACTATAGCACATCGAGATTAAGATTAAACTAATTTCTTTCACTTGGGAATACACATAACTATGGAGAACCAGATTTGTGTAAATTACTGTTTGTGGTAATTTGAAAACAAATGCCGTTGTCGGACACACACAAACACACTGAACACGCACATACAGAGCGGAGCTGAGCACAAACAAACAAACAAACAAACACACACACACACACACACACACACACACACACACACACACACACACACACACATCATGCGCCCCGGTGACAGGACATCTCCTTCATAAAAAAAAAAAAAAACGAGGGGGAATACTCTGGTAGTTCGATGTGTGTATAGGTGTGTGTGGTTAAACGTAGCAGCCTCGATCTCTATTCAGCTGTTCTAATGAAGGGGAACGCAGTGAAGTAAACAGTAAAAGGCACAGCTCTTTGCAGCTGGTGCTGCTCTTCTCAGATTCTGCTGAGTTACACGTTACTGCCTCCAGTGCCCTGTACGACGAAGCCAGTTCAACAGACCCTGGATATGTTTGATTTACCCGGCTTAACTAACCCTAAGAAACGCGATATCGATAAGCGGTCCTACGAAACTAGATTATCAACTCAGCAAATCTAACAGGGTTTCTCTGACCGGTTGAGAGCGCGTTCACCTGAAAGGGACGGAATTAGCAAGATTTGACCAATCACAAACATGGAGACGCGTGCTTACAGCGGAGCGTCATACTTCATGAATGAATAGTGTAAATAATAAATCCTGCTACTGGTGCCGCAGAGATTTCATAAAGTGAAGGAGGTTTTCCTTCTATAAAACAGCTGTGGGCAGCAGATACTGTGAGTCACGGACAGGAATCCCTGAAATTTAAATAAAACGAGGCCACGCTTTATTAACTCGTGTGCATGCTTTATTAACTTGTGCGCATGCTTTATTAACTCGTGCGCACGCTTTATTAACTCGTGTGCATGCTTTATTAACTTGTGCGCATGCTTTATTAACTCGTGCGCACGCTTTATTAACTTGTGCGAACGAGAAAGTAAAACGTGACCACGTTTTATTTATTTTTCTCTCTATGAACCCTCCAGGGCTCCGTACAGAGATGTATTTGAAAGAGGAAGACAAGTAAAGGGTGCACAGGCGGGATTCCAACCTGGTCCACAGCAGCAGGGCTGAGCCATATCATAATTTGTATTTATGATGTCAACTTGTGCAATAAAGACACTGCGAGAATATGACTAAATATGATAAAAATGTAGCTAGTTGAGAAAGAAAAGTATCTGAATAAAATGCACTTTAAAATTAAACCATTATTCTTACTTAGAGAATTTTGTTCTAAGGTTAATATTCAATTTATTCAGTCAAAAAGAGTTGAAAATAATGATCCTATATTTTACACACCAATAATAATTTTTTCAGTTTAAAGTGAATGTTCATCGCAACATCGTTATATTGTTAGTGCGTATTGCATATTGCGGTGCAGCACTGTTATCTCATAAAGGACGTTTTGAGCTGGATATAAGTCTGATTCCTATCCTCTCCTTCCAGGACGCTGTCGTTTCAGTTGGTGCTCGGTGTGAACTGGTGTGGCTTTAATACCTCATTCACACCAACGCAACTCCGGTTCAAGCTCCGTGCTAGAGCATTTCAGGTTCAGAACCGGTTCTTCGGTTTAGCTCCGGCTCTTTTCACATTGCCCAGAGTCAGACCCAACGGCGCCCAAACCGAAATAACTTCGTCCTGCGTTTGCCACATGCACGTTACTGCGTTTGCTACTGCGTTACTGCNCACACCAACGGTGTTTCAGGGCCGGTTCGGAGCTGGAGCTTGAAAAGCACCGGGTTTTCCTCTTCACACCGTAGCGGAGCAGCCTCTTAGCTCCGGAATCCGGTTCGTTTCAAGCACCAAAAAAGTGTCCGGCCAGAGCAAAAGCACCACCACCTACATCACGCTTACGTCGAGGCGGGGGGCAGGAGCAGGGGCGGGATCAACTCCTGAACAACAACAAATAGCCCGCATTTTATCCAGTTTGTACACAACGATGGAGAAACTTAACAAGCAGCAGTGGTCCACTGAAGAGACCAGCTACCTACTGGGAATCTGGTCATCCGAAGAGGTACAGAGGAAGCTGGANGAGAAACTTAACAAGCAGCAGTGGTCCACTGAAGAGACCAGCTACCTACTGGGAATCTGGTCTTCCGAAGAGGTACAGAGGAAGCTGGAGCACAATCGGGCCGATTGTGCTCCAGCTTCCTCTGTACCTCTTCGGAAGACCAGATTCCCAGTAGGTAGCTGGTCTCTTCAGTGGACCACTGCTGCTTGTTAAGTTTCTCCATTGTTGTGTACAAACTGTATAAAACGCCGGCTTTTTGTTTTTGTTCAGGAGTTGATCCCGCCCCTGCCCCTGCCCCTGCCCCCGCCTCGACGTAAGCGTGATGTAGGTGGTGGTGCTTTTGCTCTGGCCGGACACTTTTTTGGTGCTTGAAACGAACCGGATTCCGGAGCTAAGAGGCTGCTCCGCTACGGTGTGAAGAGGAAAACCCGGTGCTTTTCAAGCTCCAGCTCCGAACCGGCCCTGAAACACCATTGGTGTGAATGAGGTAATACAGTCTGTTTGGTGGACAACCAATGTATCTTCTCTAGAGCCCCAACAACACATAACATCTATGATATTAATGTCCATCAAAGGCAACTTAAAACTGTTAAAAAATAATACATAAATAATATATATATTTTTTAAATCACAATTTCTCTCTTTCTCTCAGTCAGTGTCTGCCCTCTCCTAGGTTACTTGTAGGTGAAATTAGCTGCTGTATGCAACATGTACAGCAAGACAGGATGGGATGCCAAAGACAACATAAGTGAGTTGTTGAGCTAACACAGAGGCCTTTGTCATAAAACATGGTGCGAACATTCAACAACATCACACCACGAGGGAGCTGCAGGCAAACAACCCCCCTTGATCCTTGACATGCTCTCTTCCTCCTGCACTCTTTCATTCTGCCACCCTGCCTCTCATTATCTCCTCCCCTCCTCATCCTCCTCCTTACATCCTCCCCACCTTCATCCTCTCCTTCACTCACAGTCTTTTATCTCACCCTCTACCTTGGGTGCTTTTTCTTAGTCAACCAGCGAGCCTAATTACAGCAGAATCCCCTCTTTGAGCTTTCCCCCGGGAATCAAGGTCGTTTGAGAGAATGAAATGCTTGTCACGCGAAAATGTAGTCGTCTATAACAAATCTTGGACCAAAGCTTATTCAAACGGTGACAATTGTCACTATCTAATTTTTTTATAGCTTCGGTGCGTTTAGTGGCATGTTGTCAACAAAAATGTTCAAACACCAGTGGAATTGAAACCCAGTTTATGTATGCCTTGCATATGTTTGCCTGTTCAGATGTCTTTGAAGTTTGGTTAAAGACAAATGAGGCTAAAAAGAAAAATGGAAATGTAGAGAGCAATCCACAGTGTTGACAGAAGAGATGTTAGAATAGCTCATGTAGTCTTACAAGCTGTACCTTGCAGCAAAGTCTTGCAAGAAAGCAGTGGATTCAGGGCTTTATACAGTTGAACCATGCCACCATATTTCAAACAAAGGGTTTACAGGCCTATTCTCAGCAAACGACACACACACTTTGCTGCTAATATATTTGTTGGAAATTGATTGCACCATCATGCCCAGAAACTCTTGGGAGACCTCTGTGATTCATCATTTTATGTTATTACATCACGCTCACAGCCTGAGCATGATGACCCGGGAAATTAATGTGAAGTGTAAACGATAAAAAGCCTTTTGTTTTGAATGGATCTAACTTCCTATTTTAAACAGAATGAATATAAATAAATGAGAAAATAAACTACAGCAATGTCTGATCATGTATCTGAGCTGGGGCTAACCATATGTTTGTATTATTGATTCATGTTTTTTATTGAATTGAAAATGACAGCATCACCAAATAAAGCAGAATATTCTAACATTAACAAGGAAAATGGCAAAATGCTCTTCATAAATACTCCAAAAGCACAAGGTAACATTCTCTAACAGCTTGTTTTTTAGGGAAAAACCCAAATATATTACATTTGCTTTCATATTGGACAAAGAAAAGCATCAAATCCTCACATTTAAGAAGCTTGAACAAGCAATTGTTTTGGATTTTTGGCAAAAAAACAAATCTGTACAACCCCTTTTTTCTTATGACCAAAATATTTGAAATTATTATTTTCCACCAGCAATTAATAGACTAATTATTGTATTTACTTAATATCTTTGTACAATAAAAGCACAACATAACAAAACCATATCAGCAAACATGCCCTGTGAATTCTCAGTTTAATAGAGAAGATGTCTAGGCTGGGCTTATTAGAGTGCATCTACTCATCAGTCTAATTAACAGCGCACGGCACACACTTCTTTGTGCATAATAGGGTCTACTCTCCGATCAGCCTAATTCATTTTGACATATTGGTGGCTGTGATAGGAGTGTGCCCACCTCCCCCACAGTGTCACACCTTCTAAACCACTGAGCAAAAACCAAAGCCATTTAATGGCAGAGGAAACAGCAAGTAAATCTGTGCGATATTGTCGCAGTCAAAGAGGCTGTTAAATCCTTGTTGTGGCCCGAGAGGGAATAATAAAAGTGTTTCCATCCCAGACTTTGAATTAGAAGTTATTTCATTGTTTCACTGGCTTGTCCTCTTCCCCTTGCTTCATGTCTGTCTGTCTGTCTGTCTGTCTGTCTGTCTGTCTGTCTGTCTGTCTGTCTGTGGTCAAATGGCAAGTGGGGTCAGTTCATCTGATGCTAATTAGTCTACTGTTCAAGACTGCAAATTAGTGTTGATTTATAAGCCTCTGAATGTCTGTGTGCACTGTACATACTGTATGTGCCTCTAAAGGGCAGCCCATCATTACGCCTGGGAGCATTATACTCATAGTTAAGGTGTCACAGGAGAATGACATGCAGACGCGCACATACTGAGCAGCCGAACACACGCTAAAAGCCCTCCTGGAGTGAAAGACGTCATGCTGCCAACCTTTGACCAATCAGGCGTGGGCGTGAAATGGCAGGGCATCACGACACACACATTCAGAGGCTGATTTTCACAAATCACATATATGTAGGCTATACAGATACACACACACACTTTCTCTTTCTCTCTGCAGGAGTCACGCAGAGCAGCCTTTTCTGTTATTCCAACGCCCAAAATCAATTATGAAGACAATTATGAGGCAGTGCACACTGCTCTGACATTCTAAAAATAAATATTTTACACATGGTACCTTGGTGAACATATACTTATTCACAGGAAATGGTGTAATTAATATTAAACAGGTAGGATGGCTTAACGAAAAATGGCTTGCATAAAAGGAACAAAAGAAAGTTTGTTAAAGTGTTCCTTTCTCCATTCCCCCCTCCCCCCTTATTAGGCCCACAGGAGCTCCAGTATTATTCAGTGCTATACTCTGGTGTCTCAAAACTCAGTTCCCTTCAAGCTACACTTTGGCTTGTACACAGTGTGCAAAGTGTCACCTGCTAATTTCCACACAGAACATATTTCTGAAGTATGCTAATGAGCTGACCCTGTTCTCTTAAAAGAGTCTGTTCAGCAGATCAAAAACACATTGGATCAGCAAAAAAAAGACATACTGTAACTATGCAACAAGAGTAGATTCACACCAGGAGCTGAGGTTGTTGTGAACAAAATCAAAATGCTGCTACAATATCATGACACCTTCATGTAGGGCTGCTCGATTATGGCAAAAATCATAATCTCGATTATTTGGGTCAATAATTGATATCACGATTATTCAAAACGATTATCCATTTACTTTGAAAACATCAATTTATTGAAAAAAAATGTTTAACGGTATGTTTTTAACAGTTGGTTACCCTGAACTTTAAGTATAATTCAACTGAAAAACCAATAAAAAAAAATAAAAAAAATGAAATAAATAATCGTTTTATTTCGATTATGTAGTTTTCATAATCGTTGCAAGCCAAAATCTTAATAGCGATTAAAATATGATTAATTGAACAGCCCTACCTTCATATCATACAATAAAGAGGGTGTTTGGATTTGGTGCATTTTATCCATTTACCCATGTCAAACTAACACAAAACTGTTTCACATGCAATTTGAATGTATTCTTATAACCATCAAATGACTATATTTCTAAAGGAGCAGCAGCAGTTCCACTTCAAAAGTAATGAAACTTAGAGTACAGTACTTGTCTGTATCGTTAGTAAATCGGATTAAAGCGCATGTTGTACTGTATGACAAATTGGTTGAAATGTCCTGATTTCTAGTCCCTAGTCTGAATAAAGCGCAAAAGAAAAGCCTCTTTCAAACTCCACACTTCCAGTTCAATTGCATTTGTTTGGTAGTGAATTCACCTTCAGCCCAAAAACCAGTGCCCCTAAAGACTTCACACCTGTTTTCCCAGGCTGAAAAGTACTCACATTGCCATAAAACAACCTGTGTCAGATTGGTGGAATACCCCTTTCAACTGTCAATTGAATACTTTTTTAGACATCATTAGCAAGTATGTCCATCTGATGTTTTTTTGCATCCGATGTATTTTTTGATTTCTCCTGCTATATGAACTGTAAGAAACAAATGTGACTCACAGGGCTTTTGGTTCCATTGTATTTTAAATACAATGTCTGTTTATTTGCTTTTCCACCATGCAGGGACTTGAGGTATGTACCAATTCTGGGAAAGGCTATTTTGCCGCCCTTAATGGAGGCATTAGGTTGTTCAGGTAAGTGTAATTGAAAGGACTTTCTGGTACAGGTCTGCCTTTATACTTTTATTTGATTGCTTAAATGACCTGTGTTGACAAACCTTACTGGCTCTTTGCGGCAATCCATTGGCTGTTTTCCCTTTCTCCTTTTTACTAGATGTAATGCTTTTTTCAATAAAGGCGCGTTTGTGCCAAGAGCATAATCCTGATGATAAAATATTCCTGTGTCAAAGTTCCACTTGAGGTTGCTGAATTGCTCTTTGTTGTGTTAACTTTGCTCTCTGGTTCGTGGCTGCTAAATTAGGTGCTACGCCTCTTTAAGCATTTTGGTTTCAGCCGCTGTCAGCTCCACTCTTATTTATGCACATTTAAAGTCCTTTTACCACAAGAGGTAATTCAAGCACCTCCTTCCCCGCTTAAACTGTAGACAACAGCACAGGGATCATTCTGAATAGAGCAGTTAACACTTTCTTCAAACCAATTTCCCTTCTGTTTTACTGCGATACTTCTTTATGCAGTGCATGGTGTTCACTTTAAAAAAAACACTACAAGGCCAGAATTACAGAATATTGTTTTTCTTCTTGATTTTCTGCATCAATCAATAGCTACATTGTTTTGTTGGTACATTTAATAAAAGTGAGCACGCTACAGTTCACATAATGCTTTAGTTTGTATTTATGAACTGTAAAGCCTTTAGTTGTAGACTGCAATATGGAGGCCTTATAACGTCCATTGATTTTACATGTGGAGCTGTATCAGTCTCACATGCATCTACGTATAACTTTCACTACTGCTCAATATAAATAACTAGTAAAGTGATACTTTTGTCTCCCTCTGCAGTACCATACACTGCTCAAAGATGATACTCCTCAGTTGTATGACAACAATGCACCAGTGAACCATGGTGATGCTGTTGTTGTGTACAGTATAATTGAAAAATTACGTGTAACTATTTATAAATCTTTAAAGCATGCACAACTTTTGACCCTTCCATAACACCAACCGAATCACCAGCAGCTAGCATGGAAAAAAAACCTTCCTGACAACAGGTGATAAACTGATGATAAATGGGCGCAGATTTAAAGGCATTCCTCCATCCATCACACTCATTTTAGACGTTTCCAGGCCAAATACTCCCAGAAAGCAGTGTGCTCTCACAGCTACAGATGTGTGCACGAGTGAAACCACTGCCTTGAGGTATCGGATTGTTTGTCTCTTTGCTGACATGCCGTTGTTGTTGTGAATGGAAGCTTGGAGAGGCGCAGGGCCACTGTGTTAAAAAGAACAACCGAGCTGTCACACATGAACATTTATCTGTGTCACGGTTTCTTATTTTCACACACACACACACACACACACACACACACACACACACACACACACACACACACACACACACACACACACACACACACACACACACACACACACACACCCTTTATTTTCTCCCTCGGTCTCGGATTTCACCTCTCCTCTCATTCTCTCTTATATCTGTTATTAACAGTCTTGACCTAGACAATTTGTAGTGTCATGATTTCACTTTAAGAAAGAAGACATGCGCTTCGTGTTAAAAAAGACATCATATCATCGTTGACCTACAAAAAAGCTTCTGTCTGAAGAACCCTGTTAAATCCGACCTGATACCCATGCATTTAAGGTACTCCATCGCTTTTGAAAAAAACTAAGTTGAGAAATGCTTACACATAGCTGAATAATTCTTTACAATAGTATAGTTTTATAACTTTTCAATAGGACATATTATATTTTAGATAATTCAATGCAACACAGGAAAGCAGGGAAGACCTGTCGACACAAAACATGGTCTTTAAAGATGCAATGAAGGTTTGTGGACTTAAACAGAAGGTGTATACTAGTTCTGCAGAATATGATTGCTCGTCACAGTATGGCATGTCATTATAAACGCAGCTGCAGCTTTGTACGTTTTTAGACAATAGGGTGTCACTGTAAAAAATGAATAAATAACTAGGTTATTGTCTTTCAGAAACAAACGGCACGACAATAAAAACGAGAACATATTGGATTCTTATTTTTAGAACTGAGCCCTGATGAAGCCTGTCGTTCTCTCTCTTTCTCTCGGGAAGAAAACTTTTAAACTGCCACTACCACAAAAAGAAACGTGCACACACACTCACATGCACTCTCGCTCAGAGACACAAGCACTGTGTGAAGCATCCAGTCTGTCAATGTGGAAGAATCCTTTGTGCCTTTGTGAGTAACACAAGGGGAACATGCCTCTAACTGACATGCTGTGTTTTATAGGAGAGTGTGTAGACGCCACATGAGACATTGCCACATGCCGGATCGCTTGCTAACGTGAATGTTGAGTGCATTGATAGGACGTGTAATTCAGAGGGATACAGAAGTGGACATAGGTGCGACTGATTTAGCTTCTGTAGGCACTAAATACACGATTTTGTGCCAACTATGGAACATATGGTGAATGGGATTGGCAGCCATGAAAAAAAACTAGGGACGTAGGTGTGATGGGGCTAGAGGAAAATGGATATATAAGCTTGGTTTATGTGGTCGAGTTTTAATGAGTGCTCAGTAAGCTAGGTGAGCTGTTGAACTGCACAGGGAAACATTTAATTAATCCTGAAGCCAGAGAAGCAACAATCTCAATAAAGGCCTTATTTAGCAGATTGGGTTATAGTTGCCAGATTTAAAGTGCTTCACAATAAAGGCAGTGTCTGGCCTTTACTGGTAAACCTGAGGTGTTCACATGTCTTAGAGGATACAATAATCACAAAGCATCTGAATAGGTTCAATGCAGCAAGGAAACATTGTGAAGGTTTGCAGAACAAAAAACAGCAGTGGATGAGATTACTCGTTATCAGCTGAAGTGTTTACCACACTTCCGTCCTCCTCCACCTCCTCTCTTCGGACCAATGCCTCTGCCACGCGGCGTCCATGGACCTTTCATAGGATTCGGTATCTGAATTGGTATCAGGAGAGGGAGACCTGCAGAATATTACCTGCCCTTGCATTGCACTGTAAATAGTGATTAAGTACCCTTCAACATGGGATATAGTGGGGGTTCAATAGGTGATGGATGCTTTGAGGATCAAAAATAAAGCTAAATGGGCACCACAGTGATTTAATATTGACTTTCAATAACGTTGGGAAACCCACAAGAGAAGGATTAAAAAAGGGACGCTCAATATTGAGGCAGCTGTGGCTGTGATATCCTGATGTTAAGTCACTAGTATGGGTCCAGCTCCAAAGAAAGCTGAGACCTTCGTTTCCCATAACACATCAACATGATCTCTTGTGAACACCAGTTGGAGTCTCTGTCAGGATCTTGCTTCCGTTTTTAACCCTGTTTTATGCAAACTGTTTTATGAAACACATCTTGGTTGCTTTTACTGTAAGTTTAAAAATAATAATAATTGGATTTTAGTCAACGAACAGGTCCAAGAATATCACTTTTTACACCAGGTATAAAGTATTTATTTTACCAATTGTGGAATTTCTTTTATTTTGTTGTTTTATTTTTTCATTTAAGAGAATGTGTTGGTTGGTTGATGAGCTAGTCTTGGACTCAAACGGTTGGAACACTGCTTTAAAAAAGGTACTGCCTGCCTTAAAATGGTTCCAATCCTACAGAAAATATTCAAGCTTCTCTGGTGAGTATGCTGCAGCTCCGTCCCCACATACCATTGGGGTTCCTCAAGGCTCTATTGTAGGGTCTCCTGTTCTCGTTGAATATGTGCTTAATAATAAAGCTTAATTTGCTTTTGGTTACATCCATGTTCCATGTTTGTAAGACAGTATTTCTTAAAGGTCCCATGTCATGCTTTTCCGGTTATTACCTGTCCCCTTGTGTGTTATGAAGGTTTTTATGTAAACGGTCTGCAGAGTCAAAAACCCTCAAAGTACACCCTGTAGGGAGTAAAACTCTAACACAGAAAATACCTCCCCAAAACGCCTCGTTGGAGATTTCTCATTTTCCATTGTTTACTTCCTGGGTACTCTGACGTGTGAATACCCAGAGGATATGTACAGCGTAGGGCACTGAAGAACGATGCTGTTCCTACTTTGTTTGGACCAGCGGGAGATTCGGGTACACAACCTGTAAGTATTCATTGTTGTTTGTGTATTTATGATGTTTAAAACAAACAAGGTATCTACCACGACTGTTTGAATGGGTAAACGTTTTTCGGGCTACTACGTTGGGATCGCGGAGAAATGCTCTCCGCAGACCCATTCTCACAGCGTTTATAAACCTTTTTCTTACTCAATACCAAGCCACACTTATTGTTTTTACTTCGGCTGTGAGTGTTTGTGTGTGCTCAGGATGAGTTTCGCTTGTTCTCGCTGTATCGCCGACACGGAAGCCTGTCTGCTCCTCGCAGCAACGAGCAGCAAAGAGCCTCTCAACGTCGCGACCAATCAGAGCACACTGGGCTCACAGGGAGGGGGGGGGGCTCCAACAATAGAATACACATACTATACAGAGATGCTGTATGAGAAACCAATGTGAGTTTTGAAAATTGTACAATGTAAATCTATTCTAGTAGACCTC
>NW_011364141.1:0-9538 GCF_000735185.1 Notothenia coriiceps | reverse complement strand
TTCCTCACACACACAAACTCCCAGCCAGGCTGCGGGTGTGTGTGTGTTTCGGGCTGGGTTTAGCTGGGTCTCGCTGTCTCTCAGACGGCCACTGGGCTCACAGGGAGGGGGGGGGGCAGGAGCTCCAACAAGCCGTTTAGGACAGAGTGAATACACATACTTTACAGAGATGCTGTATGAGAAACCAATGTGAGTTTAGAAAATTGCACAGTATAAATCTATTTTAGTATACCTCAACAATGGAATTATGATCAGTAGAAATGGCCATGACATGGGACCTTTAATATCAATTTGCAGTCTCCAAACCGTTATACCAGCCTACATTACTGGGGTTATTTACGTTTATTTTTCTCAGAATAGACAAAGCAACAGAGGTATTTACAGTGTTCCCCTTCAAGTAAATATTGCTTAATTTAAAGTAAGTGTCTCCTGGCTGGCTGATATAATCAGGAGAAAACCAATCTAAACTCAAATCTTCTAAAACAAACGGGCGTGTAATGATTATGATGCAGAATGAAATGCACATCAACTGAACTTTTAGTGTCTTCTGTGTGATATTCAGAAACTGCCACTTTTGATATGACATCTAGAGTAGAAGAGGCAACAACTTCAACTGTCATAAAAGTCACAAACTCACAAAACTGGTAACTACTAATTCCAGCAGGGCTTTACAAGCATCAAGAGATTTCAAATGATTTCACAGTGTGTGTCTAAGGCCTGCCAGTCAGAAGTGAAAGATGAGTGGGACACAAAACCAGAAGAGGCAGAACTGAAAGCTACCCATTGAAGCATAACGGCTCCAAACACCAACATTTAATCTCCAAGCCCCCAATATCAAAACCATAATCCCCCACATGTTTCCTCAAATCAATTTTAAGTAAATATGCTTCCACGTTATGTTTATTTTGCATTTTGACATGTAAACTGACATTAATTTAGAAACCCACGCGGGCATCCATCAAGTGGGGTGTCAAAATAATTGTATATGAGCTTTGCGATCAGAAAAATCCTGATGGAAGAGGACTCAGTAGCTGAATAGAAACCTTGTTGAAAGGAAATAGGCCACAGTGTGTATTATGTGTCTAAGTACATCTACACTGCATCTCAAACAGCGACAAGCTCATCCTATCCACAAAGAGAACACCCACAACAACATTACAGCCTCTTAAGTGCATTGAAGAGACTGAAAACTAAGTTGAACAAAAAAACACATCTCCAGAGTGTTGAAGACGGCAACAAGACAACCTTTTCAGCCAAGCCTACCATTAAAGATCTATTGTATGAAGGTTGAGTTCTTCAAGTAAGCAAACATTACACTTGGAGGAATATTGTACTAAAAAAATGAATTGATTAATGATTTGAAGTATAAAATGCCAGAGGGAAACTGGTTAATAAATATACATACAGTCGAAAAACTAGATGTTCAGCTCATGATTAAAAACCATTTGTCCAAAAACTTGAGTGGCTCGAATAAGTGAATTTGTGGCATAAATATTTCCTAAAGATGACATGAACATGTGTCCTTCTCTAAAATATTGCTACCAATTATTTCGCTGTAAATTAAATGTCATAGCCACCCCAATATCCCTGTGTTTTCTTTGTGTTTCTAAAATCCCTGTATCTCTCTCAGTTTCCTGGTTCCTAGGTCCCTGCTCAGCCTTCACGCCTGACATCAATCAGCTCATCACCTCTCTCACTCTCCTAGCCCGCTGCTCTTCCAACACACCTGCCTGCCCTCAGCTCATCACATATCCAGCGCATCAACCCTGGCTCTTCTCCCGCTCGGTGAATGATTGTCTTCACGGTTAAAGTGGTAGCTACGCTCGGACCAAGGTGTAAACTCAATTAGATATAGCTTTCCTTGTTAACCAAGTCATTGCCTCATTGTTTCCTGTGCTCCAGGATTTCTGTTGGCTCGTGTGCTCATCTGCCTTAGCCTCAGGTTATTGAGCCTGTGGCCTTACTGTCCCGACCCAACTCTTGTCCTGATATGATGTCAGCATCAATGTTAGTTGTCACAGAGGAGAGACAATTAATGTTGTACTTGTACAGCTGTAATGGAGTTCTTATTTGTGTCTTTCATCATCTTTCATCTTCTCCTGCCATACATGTCAAGAAGAAGCAAGGATGCAATTTTCGTGTCCAACGATAATAGAACCAAAGCATTCTATTAACAGCATAATGACAAGAGCACAGACAAAGAACAGTTCATGTATCTTAATGACAATAAACGCCTTTGTTTAGCTGAAACTATCCTTATAAATGTCATTCATGTTCATGTATCAATATCATGTGGTTTTATAAAAAAATATAGTATGGTTTCTGAATAAGGTTAATGGTTTTATCTGCCAACTTCAACTATCTGTAAAACATTTGGACAGACCTTAGCAATTATCTTTTTTATTTGTATTAAATACATTTGTGTTGGTTTTCCAGAAGAAACAACAAGCCTTGTGTACAAAAGATGGCAGGTACGTGGTTAGTATATCCAGCAGTGAAATGTCAAGGTAATCTGAACATATATTTATAATTTGCTTTACTGACATTCTGTACCAGGACAAGCGTGGCCTGACAAGCCAATCGATATTTACCAAATTCAAAATACACTGCAAAGCCGATGTACCAGTTTTAATTGAACACCATCCCCCCCACCATACAGATGGGATGTAACAAGCTGGCTCAGGCTTCAAATATTATATTGTTAACCAGGCTTTTCCTTGCTTGGCATAAAAGAGGTTGTCTAATCATCTAATTTGTATTCTTAAAAAGGCAGACCATTAGTCACAGATCTGTTTATCACATGTCAGCATGTGTTTCCGCTGGTCTCCCCGGCGACAGCCAGAGAAAGAGAAAAATGAACAAAGAAAGAGGGATATATCAGCTGACCACATGCCACCATGCCTCTGCTGTATCTCCCAAGACAGTCTCCAGCTATCAGCGGGTCAATCTGTTGACAGATGTTCTGCCCAAACCAGCCTGGAAGACATCCGCTCGCTCAGAGAGACACCTTATGCTAACTCGGGGTGTGCAGCATGCCTATGAGACACATGCTCACACAGTATGAAGCTTGGTCATGTCAGCGTGGAGCCACACACTTCCAAACTCAGTGTAAACCACCAATGTGAGGGGAGGGTAAGCACGGCCCAGAGCAAGAAACCTTTGCGAGCATAAGGCAACAATAGGTTAGTGTTGTCTACAGACCATATATTTTTAGCCAGAATATCCATTGTCTCTAGTTCTCAGAAATATTATTTAATGTTTAAAACAATGGAGGTAATCCAAAGGGAAAACAAATAATTAATCAGGCCAATTACAATTATTTTAATTGTCAGACATTCTCTGGAAACATCTTTTCAAATGTGAAAAGTTGCTGCTTTTCCCTATTTAGTTGTAATAATGTAAACTAATTTAACCTGTTAAAAATGCCTTGTTCATATAAGACAACACATATTGGTAGAGAAACTTAACATTCATCAACAGAAAAATCAAAATATGTCACATTGCTTGGCAAACCCTTTAATAGCTAACCAATTTTTTCCAAACGAAAACATGCCTACCCAGCCACAGCCTGTTCACCCTGCTGCCGTCTGGCACAGATACAGAAGTATCTGCTGCCATACCACCTGACTACAGAGCAGCTTTTATCCTCGGTCTTTGAGACTCCTCACCTCCACAATCTACCATGAATACATCACATAGAAGTGTCTGTTTTGCTGCTTTTACATATAACAGAGACAACTGCCTTCCATCCACTGTAATGCCATAGCACTTGTTGGAAATGGAAACGTTTTTTTGAGTGATTTTTTAATCTATCTTCCAATACAGATTTTTTTTTGTAAAATGCATGTTTACAAATTTTAATGCAACTTTGAATGCAAACCTAGTGATCCAGTGAACTTCAATTCTTTATAAACAACCACAATATTTGGAATCAAAGTAATAGACTATATTAGTGGGTTTATCATGGGAGGCGTGTGGCGCAGTGGATTAGTGTGCTGGTGTTAGGATCAGGGGTTTACAGGTTCAAACCCCACTGCAGTCAGCATGTCGTTGTGTCCCTGGGCAAGACACTTCACCCCAAATTGCTCCTGTCGGGATTGCCCACAGTATTGAGTATGTAAGTTGCTTTGGATAAAAGCGTCTAACAAGTAACATGCAATGTAATCAAAGAAAAAGGGGATTCGAAGACTGTCATAAAATGTCATATGCTTCTATGAAATGGTAATAGCATATAGATATAGAGCAATAGATTTTGTAAGAAATGCTTTGACATTTACCATTTTAGATCACCTGTTTCTTATTAAAATGCACAGAGGCCACTTCAACATTTGGGTTTGTGCAGTGCTAGCATCGAAAATACATGAGAAACTCAAGCCCATCACGTTTGCGTCACAAGAGGCGTAATTTAAAGAAGCAGAGTTCTGCAAAAGGGCAGCTGTACCGTGGCATGCCACAGCTATTTTCTGAGTCAGTGAGGATGATTATGTAAAATCTGCATGCAAGTTAAGGTAAACCAAGCATACCTAAACAATTTCAGCAATGTTTGAGGGATGTGTGACCGTGGGAGAGGAATTCAAATGTTGCTCCTTGAGGTAGAAACCTGAGCAGGATCAATTGCTGAGCCGGGGGCGGCAGGAGAGACGGGGGTTACAATTAACTACAATGTTTTGGTATATAGCATTTGCAATTTCGTAAGAGTTTAACGTTGTTTTTGTTTTATTCTCATGTCACTTTGACGGGTTCCACACTCATCATGTGCCTAGAAGATGTTGTGTTTGAGAGCAAAAAGTATGGCTTTGTGCGTGAGTGTGTGAGGGTCGTCAAAGTCAAGTGTTGGTGTGTAGTCAACCGCATATGTTCGCTTGAGTACACACACATACTGTACACACCTGCTGTCATAGAGATGTCCCTGTGTCTCTTTCTGAATCCACCCTGAGGGCTGCAATACAACAGCTGCATCCAAGTTCACTTTTCTTCTGTCTGTGAATCTCTGCTTCCCTCCCTCCCCATCGCGACCTCTGCCCCATTCACTTCTGTCTTTTACTTTCTGTGAGTCTCGGAGGACAGTTTGCCAGTGTTCAAGTTTAAATTGGATCCCCAGCTGAGTGTTGCTCTCTGCTGTGGCTTTCCTAAATCTCTTTAAAAATAAATACAGTGCACTCAAAGAGGCAGTGAAGTAAGAGTTGTACAAGTTGGATTCTATCATGTATCAGGCATCACCTAAGAGAAAGATACTGCTAATGTATGGTAACAGTTTTTATCAATGTCATCAGTTAGGGCAAGACTATGTTTGTGAAATATATTGCTTAGTTTTTGACAATATTCATACTTGAATTTGAATAATGGACAAGATTATACTGAAAACAATGTGACGTTTATCATGAACATTATCATTTTTCTTTAATTACCTAAATTAGCATTTCAGCACTTTTGATGACAAATAATAAGCTCAATGACCAGCTGGAAAAAAATAGACTTGAAATAAAATGTGTGTTAAGAATACCTTTTCTTCCCTAGTCCTCAAGAGCAAAATGCATACAACATTTACTTTTACAGTACATTTTGATGTTAGCACCACACATTAGCCTTAGTCTGCTATACTAGAAATGTGTTAAGAATTGTTGTTAACCTCAATATTGGAAACACCTCAGGGCTACAACACATGTAAGTCAATGAAACAGTGTTGTTTTATGTGACTGCATTATATACAAGTTTCCTTTTTTTTGGGTAATAATTCACTTTAATGTCATAGCTCCTGACAAATTCTGAATGTACAATTGTAGTCAACTGAGAGATGACTGAACGTGATTTAAATCTCGCAAAACAAATGTCTGCTGTGTATATGATTGGGATGGCAGAGTGTACACCAAAGGTGTTGTTCCAGTGAAGATATTATACAAACAATCAAGTATTCTGTACGCTATTGTGTGTACTCCAGACAAGGACCCAAATAAAAAATGTATTTGCTCATTGTGAGGTGAAGAAATGTGTTTCAGCTCAGAAGGGTCCAGCTGGGCCAGAGGCTTAAAGCACACACAGCATTGTATGTTTGCAGTATAGCTGTGTTTGTATTGTAAATACTAAATCTGGCTCATCTCCGCCTGTTCCTCCCATCTCTATCTTTCCTCAAAGACAAGGCTTTAAACAAGGGCCAGTTCTCAAAGTCCTTATTTGTGATTTGCAATCTCAGGTTCATTAGGGAGAGCTTTGCCTATTAAATAATAACATAAAAGGCATATATAATTTGATGTAAAATCTAAAGCTGACAAACGTGTAAATGCTGATGGTTCCTGTGGGTGTCTGACATATGTATAACTATGTACGTGTTCACAGTTTTATATTTTAAATTTCACAGTAGTCAGAAATTGCCGGTTGGATTACAGGCCTGCTAACAGCCACTCAAACACCAAGAGCTTGTTAAAATGGCTCCCCTGTGGGAGGGACCTGACACTTATTGGCTCTCTGCTGCGATGTCAAACTACACACGGCTAATCACTGGGTTCACCTTCTCTGTATGCACTACTTCTTTCTTCTTTCTTTAACTCATTTTCTGTCTTCGATCCATCTTTTGCTCTCTCCAACTCTCAGGAGATCTCCTATCATAACTGATGTCACGCAGAGTAAAACTGTCAAACTAAAATTGCTCCCGTCGAGTTTATGCTCTGCCCTGGTTTTTGCTTTGCCCCAGTTATACTGAAAACTAATAAGGAGAACAAAAACAGAAAGAAATACAATCACACAAAAGCCTGAAATGTGGGGTCATGATTAGGGCATCGTTCATGCCTCTGACATTTTGACAGTCAAAAGCCGTCACTCAAGAGTACACGTGTCGGACCTGAACAATAATCTTCCTTTTTCCTGCGGTCACTTTCTTTCTCTTCCCGAGCCGAACAAGTGAACGCCCCGCTGCTCCAGCAGAGCGGCTCTGCGGCCCGAAGAACAGAAGCCTGTGGCTGTAAAAGGCAGTGTGGATGAAACCAAGCAAGTGTAAAACTGCTATTAAGGAGCACTGGCGCTTAAAGAGCACCTACTAAGTTTATGTAGTTTAAACTAGAATAGAAACACAGGACAAGGGTTCCTCTACTCAGTGCAGGTAGAGAACTGAAATTATAAGAAGTGGTTTTGACAAAGAGATAAATAACTTCTGACATCTGCAGAAACAGTGATATATTTAATTGATTCAACATTCTTTCATAGTTTTCATTTGATCCTTAAGGTCGTTTATAGTTTTTTCAGGCTTTTTAAATTGTGAAAATCTTATGCTTTGTTGTAAATACATTTTCTTCACTGACAGTTGCTTTGTGGTTCTTGTAATTTTTAGGGAAACACAAAGAGGGGATATTACTAAAAAGATTGTCATTTTGAAATGTATTAAATATATTTGTCATGTGTTTTGAAGTGCATGAGTTTTTGTTTATTTTGATGTTCACTTGGACGGACTAGTTAAATAAATTACTGAATCATTATGTTGCCTTTCAGACCATTTACATACATAAAAGATATGCATGTATCTATAAAAACAAACTACAGGAAAGGGAAAACCCAAAAAAAGCATAATAGGGTCCCTTTAAACATAAAATAGAATGATCAATTGACGCCCATTGTACTTCCATATGAGGTCCAACAACATGCCAACTAATGGGCAGGTAAAGCTTAGTATGGGCCAGGCTGTTCAAAAACCTTGCTTTTGATTACATTTAGAATATTTATCCATGTATTTTGTCCCCCTATACTTGATTGATGTCCTTTACTTTAGATTAAACAGTTCTTCATTTCCAGTGTGGCTGTGAGACCATATGCCCACGACAGGAACCCTCAAGAGGCTGGCACCGTGCCCACTCTCAACCAGCTAATAAATAATGGGCCATTATGTTCAATCATATGCTGAGATGAGATGTAAAGGGTCTAAAGCTCAGAGCTGCAATAGGCATACATATATTATGCATACAGAAAGAACGGAATAGAACACAAGGAGTGACTTTCAATACTACTGCTACTGTATATCACCATTAGATAAACAGAAAAACATTACTATCTTTAAAGATGCTTTTAAACAACTTCACGTCACAACTTCTGTCTTAACACATGTAAAACAATGTGGTTAATAATTGTCGGTATAATCAACATCTGCCTTCTTTTTTTTTAATCTTGTAAAATGGTTGCAATCTTTTTAGCAACCATTGCCTCCTTTATCCATAATATGCCTTTGAAAAAAGGTAAAGGTCATTCAAAGTATTCTCCTATTCTCTGTTTTTAATCTCCTCTCTGGTCAGTAGGCAGAGCAGTTGGAGAGCGGCCTGTGGACAAGATCGAATAAAAGCATTTATTTGTGTGTGCTAAATTATTTAGCCTTTATCTTAAACAAAGGGTAATTGATTCTATCGCCTACCTCACATATTCAAAAATAGAAGACAGAGAAACTAAAGCAGCATCCCATTGAAGTATGTCTAATATTGATGTGTATTGATGTGACTCTTTGAGCTGCAAATGAGTTGAAGTGACAGCATAATGGACCCAAGCCAAAACAGACAGAATTGTAGGTGAAGGATTCCTTCATTCCTTTTGTGCCCATCATTGCTCTGTTTCAATTATAGTCTCATATCAGGGAAATATAATCTATTCAGACTGGTTGTTATGCAAATAACTTGAGGAGTTTGGCTGGCGAAGCGTTTTATAATGTGCGAGCCTTCTGCTTTGCACTGCAGTTGAAAATCAATTCACACTTTTTTAAACATGTCAGCATTGGCAGCTTCAGTAGAGATATGGTGATTGTCGTTAAATGCTGGTAATAAAAGGTGCTTTAGATGCTGATTTACTGTTGTTTATATAATCAGTATATGCACAGGGCAGGTTGTTTACAGCAGGGCCGCTCCTCTTGTATCACAGCACTTTCTGGATGCCTATACTGTAAGCCTATATTCATCCCCTTAGAGGTCACACACCAACAAAGACTTCCATGTCAAGCATAAAGCTGTTTAATCCCCTCTGCTCTACTGAGAATTTTAGTCTCTCCGAGCTCATTGGGCCCATTTCACAAACCATTTCAACATGTCTTCTTAAAGGCCACTTGCACAATGCATTATGGTCTATACTGTATGCACACTTTATAACACCCTGTGCATCTTTTTGTGTTATTTTACATTCACTCCTGACTTTTCAAAAAATGACAGCTCGGTCAACTTCCTGCAATTGTTCTTGTTATGCCACCCTCTTTGTTTAGGATCATTTGACAGCATAGTCTATTCTTTTTCATTTCTATATGCAAACAACTTGGTTTTAGTCAAATTGTCCAAAAATCAGCTCCTATCGTCTTTTCCTATCCACTATTTCTTGGTAAAGTAACCTTCATATTTCTCTTTTTGATCATTATAGTGTAGAACATTCAAAACAAAGCACTTTGGCAAGTTACTACATGAATTGTAAAATGCTTAAAAGTACCGTAACTTTCACGATATGCATTTCCCCGTCATAATCGGTTGTTTCCGTGAACGGACGAATGTTGTGTCACGGTAAATGTTGCAGCCGCAAGGCATTTTGG
>NW_011364140.1:0-4913 GCF_000735185.1 Notothenia coriiceps | reverse complement strand
CTTCCATGAGAGCGCTTTACTTTTGTCATTTTTGATATTTCCTCTAAAAGAGTGATTTTGTTTTTTGCAAGTAAAGATTATTTTTCTTCAAACCTTTTTTGTCTCTGGGTTGTGCATTTGAGTCCTCCAAACTATTGAGTCAAGGTTCCTAACATATAGCCTGTGTTGTATATTTATACACACAAATGAACTAACCTTGTGTGTGTCAAATAACAAGTTATATTGTAGTGTTTATTTTAGTGTTGTTTTATGCTTATCCACAATTTGATTTCAGAGCACAGGAGAATGCTGGCCACAACATAAAGCTCAACAGTGAAGCTGGCAATGCTGAACAAAACCATCACTACATCGTGTTAAATCAGCGTAATATAAAGTATATAACGATTGATGTGTACGATCATTTGCATAATTACGAGTGGCTCGGACGTTACACTAGCTAGCTGCTAACTGCCGCCTCGTTATTAGTTAATATCAAATCCATCATAACAATCCAGAACGCGCTTCGCTGTTACGTGTACGCAAATTGATGTGAACAAGCCTTTTGGGGGGCGTGGTTAAAGTTGCGCATGCTCTATGAGCGCACATCGGGTACTTCTCAGGCATGCTGGGTAATCTGTGACATTTCACTCTCTCAAAAATTGGGCCATTTTGTCATCCATGCGCCAATCATGGATGTATAATAAGAACTGGATACAGCGTGGAAGGCGGGGCCTCATTCATTCCTATGAGAGTTGCTCATTGCCGTAACATAATGCTTATTCTAACCTCACCTGCTTGAAACTAATTTGTGATGGAATAATTGTTAATCCGTCATAAACACTATTAAATAATAGAAAGCAATAACGTGCACCATGTATGAACCATTCAATGAAGTTGGGAATTCATAAGTTTCTCACTTCCTTTTTTCCATCTTCCTTGAAGTTAGGGCTCTTGACCCCATAAATTATTATAATCTACGTTTCTTTTACTTTTTATTAATCTATTGTAGAAAACTGAAGCTCTATTAAAATGTTCAGCCATTCCTCTTGACAAATGAATCTCAGAATGGTGCTGGAAAATGTGTTGGCAGTGATGGGTGCCTGCGTGTTCAAGTTCTCCACAATGAGTGTCAACCTAACTGATTAGGCTTTTTTTCTTTTTTTTGAAATCCCTCTCTTTAGCTAGTAAAACCTTTCTGGACCACACCTTGACAAATGTGCATTTCCAAAGATGTCACTATCTGATCTGACCTTTATATGCTTGACATATGGCCATAGGGGGAAACATGTGACAAGGCAAAACATAGCTTCACCTTGGAAACCTACCAGAATGCAGAAATAGTTGTTTCGATTAGGCTAAATAATATACTGTTGCACTTTGTCCTCTGTTCTAGTTTGTGAGGCCTTCATCATCCCTATTTTGATAGAGAAATGTCACTAGTTTAGGAGCTTATCGGTCTCTAGATAATGTGCAGCATTACCATCAGCTCCACAGAGCCGCAATCTGGGTCACAGCACCCATATCATGAGCTGCATTCATTTGAGGTTTAAGAATTCCTCTCAGTGATAGTCACCATACAGCATGCCTATGTGATGTCTCTGCCTCTGTTCTACTAAAAAATAAGATCTGCGGTAAGACAGAGGACATCGGCTTGGTGGACTTCCATATAATTTACTGTGTTGTTACAAGTTGAGGTTTTCATAAATGTGTTTCTCCACTTGCTCAGATAACATGCTAATATTCTGGGATGCTTTCCAGTATTAGTAAACTTACAATGAACAAAACAATCTGGTCTGAACATATGATAATTTAAAATGTGGCCTTACATTTGAAAACATTAGAATTTGGAATTAGACATTTCACATCCACAAAGGTCGCTTCCTCAAAATTTCTACAATATTTATTGATTAAAGATTCAAAGATGTATTGTCATATGCATAACTACGGTGTAACTACTGAAAAACGTATAAAGTTGAAAAACAAAAAATAACATGCAAATATGACTAATGGATATATGGATGGAGATACTTGTACTTTACTTGATTATTTAAATAGTTAGATACTTTGTACTCCACTACAGTTCAGAGGTAAATGGTGTACTTTTACTCCATTACATTTATTGAATACCTTTAGTTACTTTACAGATTTGGATGAATGATGTGAAATATAGTCAACTCTTAAATCAGACTTTAGTTCCACCTGGAGTAAATTCACAGGCTACCCTGCACGTATACAAAGTCATTCAAACTATAGCTGCACCTTTACCCGCGTCGATAACACTTTATTGATCAATAATTACAAAACATATCATATATATTATTCTGAAATGGACGAATCTGCACAATCACAATTTATTTTCTTTTGCTACTTAAACTATATTTTGATGCTAATATAATACTTTTGTACTTTTACTTGAGTAACATTTTGAATGCAGGACTTTTACTGTACCAGAGTATTCCACTCTGGTACTTCTACTTTTACTGAAGTACAAGATCTGTGTACTTCTCCCACCTCTGCTCCCTTTAATATATATTTGTGTATCATGCATGCTTTTTGAGTGATATATTAAAGATGCTATTTGCTGTAAAAATGGTAAATGCCCTGAACGAATAAATTCAGTATTCTGATTCAGATTCTCCCAAGATATCTCGAGTAAGGTTGCCATGATAACGTCTGACGTCAGCCCCCCCCCCCCCCCCCCAAACGCCCTGGCCGTGCCCTGGACTGGTTTCATTGGAGGGAAACCCCGTGGATTTCATTCAGACAGACGGGCTGAGAGAAGAAGCTGTAGCTTCGCACGACGAAATCACTGCTATCTACCAGAACTCAGGTATGAAATGAGTTTCACCCTTTTAAACGGCTCTTTTAAGATTGCATTATGTATCGCTAGGTCTTCTAACGCTTCGTAAAATCTAGTTATCATCGAAACACACCGCCTTCGATTACCAGTGGGGCTGCGTTTAGCGACGACAATCACCAGATCATAGAACAATGGCTAGCTTGGCTACAGTGGGATATGTCTAATGGCTGGTTTTAAAATGGAAGAGCAGACGTGAAAGGCGGGTCGAAGGTTGAAGCGCTGATTTTGTTGTTGTATGGAGTACAAACGTCAAACCTGCTAACTAAAGTTACTTGTCACGTTGTGCTTACTGGTTTTGTTTGTATGTCACCTGTTAGCTAATAACGTCAAGTATTACCAGGCATCTGTATAGGGATGCATTGTTTATAAGATATATTAACTGTTGCGTGTATGTTATTCTCCAAAGATTAGTTATATTTTATGATTTTAGCGTCTGCAATACTACATATTTGGTACAACAGCCCCGTGGCATGAAATGTAACGTTAGTATATCCGTTTGCTGACGTAATGTGTCAAGAATGTGTCATTAACGTTTGAAAAATAAGCAATGCGTGAGGAAGTGAGATACACTATGCCAAAGGACAGTCAGCTAAACCAAGATGCACACCTTTTTATAATATAAAATAAGAATGGCGTCGTGCTTCAAAACCAACTAAAGCATTGGTGATTAAGTGAAAAGTAAAGTTTGAAATGGTTGAAACACGTTATGAGGTAATAAGGAAAGATACACAATTGGTTAAAACCCTAGCACATTAGTAAAATATGGCTTATTCGGAATGCTACGTTTCAGGAAATAGTTGGTGTCATTCTGGAAACGGGTCACGAGGGCCTAACAGTAGTGTTGGGTTTTCCTTCGTCGGATATTGTTTTTCTTTAGAAAATATTTGCATTTTGCTAAACATACATTTCATTGAAGCTCTTCTGGGTTATTGTCGGACAGATATTGTAACATTTATCACAGTAATCGTCTTTTATCCGGACTGCAGTTTCCGTGTTCTCGCATGTTGCCGCAGGTACAGAATTGGGTGTGGTGTGTATGCGTGCTTGTGGGTGTGTGTGTCTGTACAGGACAGAGAGCGAGCGGGGGGGCGGCGGGCTCATCTGCCCTAGATTCTAGCTAGAGATACATAGTAATTGTAGATAGTGTATATAAACAGGAGGAAAAAGTACTCTAACCTTTAAAAGTAAAATGACCAGAATGTAAGAATACTCTGTTACTAGTCCTGCAATCCAAATGTTACTCAAGTAAAAGTAGAACAGTATTGGCATCAGAATATACTTTAAAAGTACTCAGTTCTTCAGATTGGTCCATTTCAGAATAATATATATGATGTGTTTTATAATGATTGATCATTAAAGTGTTCCCAAAGCTGGTAAAGGTGCAGCTAGTTTGAAGGACTTTGTATACTGCAGGGTAGCTTATGAATTTACTCCAGGTGGAACTAAAGTCTGATTTAACACTTGATTAGATTTCACATCATTCATCCACATCTGTAAATTAGCTAAAGGTATTAAATAAATAGTAGCAATAAAGGCAAGTTCCTCAAAACTATACTTAAGTATACAGTACTTGAATAAATGTACTTAGGTACTTTACACCCCTGTGTATATGTACTATGACTGCTACATGCATATTTCGGAAAATAGTCTCACAGCCAAAACCACCTTAACTGTTACATGGTATATGACTTTGCAGCATAGTCATTTTTCAATTGAAATGCAAACACACTGGTTTACCCATAGGTAATGAGGGCATGGGTAAATCTGCCATTGCTGAAACTGTACCTATAAATTGGCCAAACCCCCAATCAGAGTTCCCGTTAGAATATTTTTTTGCCGGTCAACATGTCCGTTAAAGTTGAGATCTTCCGGACAAAATTTGAAAAGTGCCGGTCAAAGGTCTTCTTTGTTATTTATTGAGCTTTAAAACAAATTGATATGATTCGATATTAAACAAACTAATTATAGTAGATTAACTATTCAAAAGTGTACAGTAACTTACAATAACACAGGAATGATAAAGGGAGCGCTCTGTCCCTCTCCTGACAGCCCGTCAGTATCATGCAGCTCGCGG
>NW_011364139.1:0-6398 GCF_000735185.1 Notothenia coriiceps | reverse complement strand
TGTTTCTCTATGTTTCTCTGTGTTTCTCTGTCTTTCTCAGTGTTTCTCCGTGTTTCTCTATGTTTCTCTGTGTTTCTCCGTGTTTCTCTATGTTTCTCTGTGTTTCCTGTTTTTCTCTGTGTTTCTCTGTGTTTCTCTGTGTTTCGTGTTTCTCCGTGTTTCTCTATGTTTCTCTGTGTTTCTCCGTGTTTCTCTATGTTTCTCTGTGTCTCCGTGTTTCTCTATGTTTCTCTGTCTTTCTCTGTGTTTCGTGTTTCTCCGTGTTTCTCTATGTTTCTCTGTGTTTCTCCGTGTTTCTCTATGTTTCTCCGTGTTTCTCTGTGTTTATCTATGTGTCTCTGTGTTTCTCCGTATTTCTCTATGTTTCTCTCTGTTTCTCTGTGTTTCTCCGTATTTCTCTATGTTTCTCTGTGTTTCTCTGTGTTTCGTGTTTTCCGTGTTTTTCTATGTTTCTCCGTATTTCTCTATGTTTCTCTGTGTTTCTCTGTGTTTCGTGTTTTCCGTGTTTTTCTATGTTTCTCTGTGTTTCTCCATGTTTCTCTATGTTTCTCTGTGTTTCTCCGTGTTTCTCTATGTTTCTCTGTGTTTCGTGTTTCTCTGTGTTTCTCTGTGTTTCTCCGTGTTTCTCTGTGTTTCGTGTTTCTCTGTGTTTCTCCGTGTTTCTCTGTGTTTCGTGTTTCTCTGTGTTTCTCTGTGTTTCTCTCTGTTTCTCTGTGTTTCTCCGTGTTTCTCTGTGTTTCTCTCTGTTTCGTGTTTCTCCGTGTTTCTCTGTCTTTCTCTGTGTTTCGTGTTTCTCCGTGTTTCTCTATGTTTCTCTGTGTTTCGTGTTTCTCTGTGTTTCTCTCCGTGTTTCTCTGTCTTTCTCTGTGTTTCGTGTTTCGCCGTGTTTCTCTATGTTTCTCTGTGTTTCTCCGTGTTTCTCTGTGTTTATCTATGTGTCTCTGTGTTTCTCCATGTTTCTCCGTGTTTCTCCGTATTTCTCTATGTTTTCTCTGGTACCTGTGCAGGCTCTCCAGCTCTGAACCGAGTTGATGAGCAACATCAGGCTGAGCAACAGGCAGCGGAGCGCCAACATCCCGCCAAGAGACGTCAGTTCAATTCCCCTCAGTCGCTCCCCGCCATCATCTTCAACCGGCCAATCAGAGCCTCCAATCTTCTTCTTCGGTGTTCAAACGTCTGTGTTGAAAACAGAACATCAATGAAAAACCATCCTCTGGGTTTGTGTCAGCAGCTCTAAAATGACATGAGTTATTCTAATCGTAAAACTGAGATATTTGTTGATCCCTATTTGGGAAATGTTTGCATTCCAGCAGCATTAAAAGACATGTGTGGCATTTGTAGAATACATATTAAAAGACTACAAATAAACATTCCAAAATGTAAACAACTCAATAGAAATAAAATAGCATTACAAAAAGTAGCTCACTGATATTATGGCGTGCAAATAATATGCTATCAGGGGTGTTTCTATAAAGTTATAGTATGAGTACTGTGTTTCTGATGTTGTTTATAAGATATATCAACAACAACATGACGTAAACAAGATGTCTCCGCGGACGTAAACAACAAAATGACATCGGAGCTCCGTAAAAACAAAGTTGTCTCTGCCGCCTGACGCTCGGTTTGATACTCATATTTCTGGAGGAATTATACAGTTTTTGACGAACAGAAATATTGTTTTCTGGCATCACTTTAACATTTTATGGGGAAAATCTGCATTTTGGTTTGCGGGCGCAAGGACGCCCGGGTAACAGGAGCAGCGGCTTCATCACCTTATGTCTCAAAGTTGACAAAAAGAAAGTTAACTAAAAAATTGTTGACTAAAAAGAAAATGTTTACCAAAAAATGATTGACTAAAATAAATTGACCAAAAAAAGAAAGTGTGATCACATTGTTAAAATAAGACCATTAAACCTTTAAGTTTCCAACAACAGAGACAGTTGTTCAGCTTTATAATCCTGAACCTCACCAAGCGCTCCGTCCCAGCACATATCAATATTTAGGAAAATGTATTGATTGCTTTTTTCTACATTAGATCCATAAGACACTGTTTACACACGGACACAGCCTGTCATGTGACTGTATAAGCATATAAGGGTCAGAAAGGAGAAATCAAACCTGAGAGGAATCCAGTCTTCAGAAAGGTCCAAAGTGTCTTTAATCCTCTTTTATGAGTCTCAGTCCCTCAGTCATCGGTCCTGGGTCTCCACTTTCTCACATCGTGGTCCAATCTTCAATCTAACTCCTCACAGAAGTTTTTTTTTTAAATGAAAAGCAACATTTTTACCAAAGATTCCACCTGTGGTGTTTCCCCTTCAGAGCTTTAATCTGTAATCCAGGTGAGCTTCAGTTTCAAAACGTCCTCATGATGGAAATCCAGGTAAAGGTAAAGAGAGTGAACTTCCTAAAATCCTCTCGTTGGTTTTCCATCATCTGCAGAGTCCACCTGTCCGTCCGTCCTCTGAGGAAACACACACACATCTGAGGAAACACACACACACACACACACACACACACACACACACACACACACACACACACACACACACACACACACACACACACACACACACACACACACACACACAGCGTGTTTGAAAAGCTTCAGATGGAAATCTTCAAAGAGTGTAAACCTTCAGAAGTGTGTGTATGTATGTGTGTGTGTGTGTGTGTGTATTCAGAATTGTGTTCAGGTGAGTTTACCTGCAGGTGAGTCGCTCGCTCGCCCTCAGTTACATATAAAACAGTGGGAGGAGCAGCAGAGAGAGAGAGGGCGGAGGGAAAAAATGAGCTTTAAAAATATGAAAGATTTTTTTAAATATATGTAAAGATGTACATAATAATAGATCAATATATCTTATATAAAAGTATAACAACATTTATAGTTTATAGAAGTATAAATAAAGGAACACATTTGTGCAAAAGTGAATGTATAATGGTATATAAATATGCAGTTGATAAAATATGGCTATGGTTCATCCTCAAAAATCAAGATGGAGACGACCAAAGTAAAACCACTTTAATATAAATATGTTTTGTTATTTGTATTAGGTTAATATGACACCAATAGTATTCTCAGGACTATATCTATATGATCAACCGTGTGTAGAACAACACGTTTAGATAATAAAACAAATATCCATCCCTTTATGATCCTCATGACGTACTTTTGATAAATGAAGAAAGATGTGTTTGTTTCCTTTCTCTGATTTATTTAATGATGCGTCAGAAAACATCTGACGAGCAGCTGAGAGAAAACAGAAGAAGAGACGCCCTCAGGTGCTGATGAGCAGTGGAGAGGAAATCCCCACACACACACACACACACAACCTGTTTGAATTGTGGTGATGTTGTTGATAGCGTCTGAGATGAAGCCTCCTCAGTGAGTGTTTACTCAGACAGGAGAAGCTGGATGTGACAGAAACTCAAACTGACATGATCTCAAATGATCCCCGGTTAAACCTGAACCTGGTGTTTGTGTGTGTGTGTTTGTGGTGTGTGTGTGTGAGATCTGATTAGAGAAGTCTTTCTTAAGATAAATCATTTAGCTGTCAGTGATCAGTGATAAAAACCCATACAAAAGACACACATGTAAAAACAACGACATATCAACTTCCAAAAACACACGCGCACACACTTCACCTCCAAACAGAATCTCAACGGCTCGTTCACACAAAATATTAGTTTGGTCTGAATCTGACTCTTTGATATTTGTAGAATCTTTACTGACAAAGTCAAAGACAAACCTGAGTCTAGGCCCTCTGTGCGCACGCACACACACACACACACACACACTAATAACAGTACCTGTGTAAACACACTCAGGTCTCACTAATGGCCCGTCTGAGCATACACACTCTGTCAGTAAGTGATGGAGGTTTCTTCTTTGATGGTGTGTGTTATTGTAGAGGCAGGTCGAGACAGGAAGCTGCTGTAATCACACACACGTCACCTGAGCAGGTAAACACTCAGAGAGACAGACTCACCTGAGCAGGTAAACACTCAGAGAGACAGACTCACCTGAGCAGGTAAACTCTCAGAGAGACAGACTCACCTGAGCAGGTAAACTCTCAGAGACAGACTCACCTGAGCAGGTAAATTCTCAGGTGAGCTCTCAGGTGAGTCTGCTCTCAGGTGAGTTCTCAGGTGAGTCTGCCCTCAGGTGAGCTTTCAGGTGAGTCTGCCCTCAGGTGAGCTCTCAGGTGAGTCTGCTCTCAGGTGAGTCTGCCCTCAGGTGAGCTCTCAGGTGAGTCTGCCCTCAGGTGAGTCTGCCCTCAGCTCTGTTATCCCACAGTGCTCCTACAGGTTTTTTTAATTAATGTAAAGCATGTATTAAATCCTTTTGGGAGTAAAAGGTGTTTTCTGTAGATCAATGAAACCATTCATTCAACAGTTTTCCATGATTTACATTTGATATCAGCTCATCAGTAGAGACCAAACCTCTCCAATGAATTCACCTTCTAGATATTCATCAGTAGAGACCAAACCTCTCCGATGAATTCACCTTCTAGATATTCATCAGTAGAGACCAAACCTCTCCAATGAATTCACCTTCTAGATATTCATCAGTAGAGACCAAACCTCTCCAATGAGTTCACCTTCTAGAGATATTCATCAGTAGAGACCAAACCTCTCCAATGAATTCACCTTCTAGAGATATTCATCAGTAGAGACCAAACCTCTCCAATGAATTCACCTTCTAGATATTCATCAGTAGAGACCAAACCTCTCCAATGAATTCACCTTCTAGAGATATTCATCAGTAGAGACCAAACCTCTCCAATGAATTCACCTTCTAGATATTCATCAGTAGAGACCAAACCTCTCCAATGAATTCACCTTCTAGAGATATTCATCAGTAGAGACCAAACCTCTCCAATGAATTCACCTTCTAGAGATATTCATCAGTAGAGACCAAACCTCTCCAATGAGTTCACCTTCTAGAGATATTCATCAGTAGAGACCAAACCTCTCCAATGAATTTACCAGGTGCAAAAATTATTGTTACAGTGGATGAAGGGAGTGGGGGAGGGTTGTCTAAAGTCAAAGACGAATCTTTATTGGGCAAAATGTGTCACCAAATGATACACCTTCAGACTTGGATCAAATCAGTGTTGTAGTGTTTATAAAGCTGTTGTGGAGGATATCACAAAGCCTTGTTCCGATAAACTAACACAGCGTAGTGATTATATAATTGAACTTGAGACGGGAGACCCCAACACAACATAGAAACCACACGGCCGCCATTTTTCCCTCTGTTTATTTTTCTTTCAAATCAACACATCAAAATAAAACTTTCCATCCTCCCGTCAGAAACTCTAAACTTCCAGCTTCATTTCTTTAAAAATATATCGACGACGGAGACGATCCTTCAGATAAAGTGCGTAAAGTCTGAGAGAAATGTGGAGCTCTGAGACGAATCAGAGCGTCCGAATAAACAGATTAAAGTTCAACGCAGCAGAAACATTAATATCCTCTCGCAGTGAAACCTATAACAACGGGAGGAAGGTAGAAGTGTTTCTGTTCATGACTTTAGATTCTTATCATCCTCTCATTAACGGCATGTTTCACTCTGAAGCCCAAAATGTGTGTTTCTATAACCTAAAAGAACAAAGTGGAAGATAAACATGTGAAGGATCATTTTTAATGTATATATTATGGATTTAAATAATCAGAGTTGAATCCGTCCTCAGCGATTCCACTTCGGAAACAAACTATTTGTTGTCACAGGATGTATTTAACCGTATGTTTATATTTCAGGGTTATATTTGTAATCGACATATTCTATTCATTTAAATGTGTTTTGAGAATGTGTAGATTGTCATCCTGTGTGTCGACGCCTGCATGCTTTGTGTATCATATTAATGAGGATAATAATAGTCTCGCTGCTCCACAGGTGACGAGTTTCTCTCCTGTTGACTTTTAGTAGATTTTGGATTGTGTTGATCCAGACATCAGTTCATTGATCAGTCCGTGTCTGGGTGTCCAGGTGTCAGGTGGTCAGGTGTCCAGGTGTCAGGTGTCCAGGTGTCAGGTGGTCAGGTGTCCAGGTGTCAGGTGTCCAGGTGGTCAGGTGGTCAGGTGTCAGGTGGTCAGGTGTCAGGTGTCAGGTGTCCAGGTGGTCAGGTGTCAGGTGGTCAGGTGGTCAGGTGTCAGGTGTCCAGGTGATCAGGTGTCAGGTGTCCAGGTGATCAGGTGTCAGGTGTCCAGGTGGTCATGTGTCAGGTGTCAGGTGGTCAGGTGTCAGGTGTCAAGGTGTCAAGGCGTCCAGGCGTCCAGGTGTCAGGTGTCAGGTGTCCAGGTGTCCAGGTCTCCAGGTGTCAGGTGTCCAGGTGTTTCTGAATCACTGTCGTCTCTACAGGCCGAGCGACTTCCTCACGATGTTCTGAGCGAGGCTG
>NW_011364138.1:7392-16947 GCF_000735185.1 Notothenia coriiceps | reverse complement strand
GGTATTTGGGTTCAACATGTAAGAAGTAGAAAGTACAGGTATTTGAGTTCAACATGTAAGAAGTAGAAAGTACAGGTATTTGAGTTCAACATGTGAGAAGTAGAAAGTACAGGTATTTGAGTTCAACATGTGAGAAGTAGAAAGTACAGGTATTTGAGTTCAACATGTAAGAAGTAGAAAGTACAGGTATTTGGGTTCAAAATGTGAGAAGTCAAAGTAAAAAGTTGTCAGAAAAATAAGTAGTGGAGTAAAGTACTGAAACCAGGAAGATATACTTAAGTACAGCTGCTAGTTATGGGTACTTTTTACTGAAGTACATTTCAAAGTTCTTTACTTTTACTTGAGTAAAGAAGTTTAGTCAGTACTTCTACTTGAGTAAAGGGTGTGTGTACTTGTACCCTCTCTGGGTAAAGAGAAGCCCGTTCTTGAGGATTAAACTACAGAATAAATGGTGATTTCAGAGCGTCAGATGTAAAAGCTCGGTCCCTTCTTTCAGAGCGACACAGAGAAGCTGAAGGGTCTCCCGGTGAGTCCGTTCATGGACAGAGAGAAAGTTTCCAAACCGTCGTCTCAGACCAGCTTCATCGGCTTCGTGCTGCTGCCGCTGTTCTCCGAGCTCACCAAGCTCTTCCCCTGCCTGCAGGTGAGACCCTCTGCCTGCAGGTGAGAACCCCTGCCTGCAGGTGAGAACCCCTGCCTGCAGGTGAGACCCTCTGCCTGCAGGTGAGACCCCCTGCCTGCAGGTGAGACCCTCTGCCTGCAGGTGAGACCCCCTGCCTGCAGGTGAGACCCCCTGCTGTGGTGAGGAAGTGAGAGGTTAGGAGCCACTCAGGGTCTGCTTTCTATCTCAACCCGACCCTGAGTGTTCTGAGCAGGACCGGTGGACTCATGCTGGCTGTTTCTTGTCGTTGTGAAAGTTATTTGTTTTTGGTTGTTTTGTTTAAAGCACGGATGACGATGAGCTAAACTTGTGTTTTCATGAACAATGCACGCTAGAGGAGGACCAGGAACGTTTTTAAGCGTCTCCTTTTTGCCCCTTTTGAACAGAAACTATTTGAGAATTTAGTTTGTATTTTTTTATACCTTCACTTTGATATCATTATTATTATTGTTTGTGCAGCAACATATCGTGGAGCCGGTGCAACAGGCGCTGAAATATTACTCTGACCTGGAGAGAGCCGGCAGAGAGGAGACGAGCAGAGAGTGAGGAGGAGGAAGAGGAGGAAGAGGAGGAGACGAGCAGAGAGAGATGAGGAGGAAGAGGAGGAGACGAGCAGAGAGTGAGGAGGAGGAAGAGGAGACGAGCAGAGTGAGGAAGAGGAGGAGACGAGCAGAGTGAGGAAGAGGAAGAAGAGGAGGAGGAGACGAGCAGAGTGAGGAAGAGGAGGAAGAGGAGGAAGAGGTCGATTCCTTCAGTGTATCAAGATGTGTCCTCCCTAACAGGATGTCAGCTGACTAACCCTCATGTTTTAGAAAACCCTCTCTAAGGGAAGTTTGGAGTTTTATTTCATGCCGTGTGATTTGAGCAGAAACTTCTTCCACTAAAGAAGTGACTTGGTTTGTTTCTCACGACTCATCGAAGGATAGAAACATCACATCATAGCTATTAAAGATATTGTATTTAAACAGTATTTCTTTGGACTATTAAAGTGTTAAATTCACAAGGAGCTAATCTCACAAAACTGAATTTAAAATCACAATTTAGTCAAAGAACGGCGTCGCTTAACTTATCATTTTATAGTTAGTTTAACAAGCCCTCGTGCATGTGATGAAGATTTAACAACATGAGTGGTTTTAATGAAAGGACTGAGAGGATGTAACCGAGTGTGTGTTGAACAGATCAAATGCATTCCTGTAAACATTTAAATAAAGACGCAGAGCAGCCCACGATGATCCACCGTCTGAAGGTTTATTTTTCAATCACTTCGTTTACAAATTCAAATTCAAAGTGCAGTAATGCGTCTGATAAATATGTAGAGTTAAAAACAACCAATAACCAGGGCTGTTTCAAATACCATAAAGAAATGCTCACAATAAATCTGTAGTATACAACAGCTCTTCCTTTCAGTACATTCTGTTGGCGTTAAGAACCAACGCTCTGCTCGGCCCCACGGAGCGCTTCACTACCACGGACATCACGACACAGCAGGGACGCAAGCACTACTTTTTATGTGCAATCTTGATATTCTTAAGAGCTGGAATGTTCAGGTTCTCCAAACCTGCGTGATGAGCTGCATTCATACCGCTGGAGAGCACGAGGAGTGACGTACAGGTGTTTAAGCCAATCAGATTACAGCTTTTAACAAACCTTAATGATTTTAACGTTTCTCTTCTTGGTTTACTTTCTGACATGCCGTCTGATCCGTGAAAACTACTAGGAACTAGACGGAAAAGGAATCTGGATGCAAGCAATCAGACCTTCCTCTCCCATTACTGACTATTATTGAACATGTGGTTATAAGAAAACATAAGGAAACCTTTTGACAGTTAAATAACTTCTGATGCAGCTTCAGGACACACGAGTCAAACGAGCAGCGTTAATATAAATGTGGCACAGAAATAATAATCACAAAGTGCAGCAGCCCCCCCACTTCTAAATAAACTCAGTAGTAGTTCATGAGATAATATCAGGGTTTAGTTTGTTATTTCTCACACGTGGTCACATTTCTATATATTTTAAAGAGTACCATTTTATGGCAAAACACACGGGAGGATTCCTACAAAATGTCCCCCGTTTTTCCTTGGCTTTCTTCGATGCTTCTGGAGATATCAGTCGTCCTCTGGTACATCGTACACTTTCCTTCAAGGTGTGTTTCTAAGGTTTAATCATTTTAGTTTGGGTTATTTCGTACCAGAACACGTCAGAAAAAAACACATTAATAGCTTTTCTTGGAGCTTGGCACTCTGCATTTGAGCATGTCTCAGCGCTGTTGGCAACACGATGAAGCGAGCTCTGGGTCCTCTCGGGGTGAAGCTGGGAGAGGTGTTTCTGGGTTTGGGACTTGCCTGTCAGGAGGGACTCTTCACAGGTTGGAGATACAGTAGCGTCGCACGGCTTCACCTATGGACACCGTCAGGGGGAGGAGGGCAGCTGCTAATTGAACATGATGGACTCTGGGTCCTGGTTCATCATCTGGGCCATGTGGCGCAGGACGTCCTTCTTGGTGATGATGCCCAGGAGACGCCTGAACACAAAGGTCAGAGGAAGAAAATACCTTTCTGATTATGATTCCCTTGCAGCAGTGTTGTTGTGGTTGTTGTTGTTGTTGACTCAGCTGTTGGGAGGATATTAAGGTTTTTTTCCCCCTACATGAACATCATACATTCTACATACAACAAAGCAACAAGACATTACATACAGTAAATAAAGACAAAGGAAAGAAAAATACATTTTGATACTTCAGATTAAATATTTTTTAAATATCAAATTAGTTTCGATTGGCTTCTTATTCCTAATGTTTTTAATAGTGCCAATATATTTTTTACATTCTTGATAGAAATGTACAAAGTTGAATAAGAATGGCTCCTCTAGATACTTTGCACCGTGCTTTTTTTAGTTTTTGAACTTATTCTTTATTAGTTATTTTCTCACATTCCCCATTAGTACTCCAATTTAGAGGAACAGTTCTTTAACAAGGGGTCGTGCACCGTGCTCTGACGCTGTTGTTTTCTGCTTTAAGATTAACGTCGTGGAAAACAGTGAAACATACATTCTTAATGAGGTTGGAATTGAAAGAAAAAGGTCTAACCCGCTCCGGGTGACGAGACACTGGCGGAGGCCCAGCTTGCGGAAGATGTCCACCACGGTCTCCATGGGCGTGTGGTCGGTGACGGTGAAGGGGCTGAGGTTCAGGACGCGCCGCAGCTTCAGAGGCTGAGGGTTGCTGAGCGGCAGCTGGGGAGCGTCTTCAGTGAAGTAAACCACGGAGCTGCTCACCACGCCGTCCTGCTTCTGACGGGCGTTTTCTACAGAGGAACAAAGAGAGGAACATCGTGATGAACACGAGTCTGACCCCGTTTCCTGATGCCGTCCGGAGACTATCTTACCAATGATAAGAGTATGAAGACCTACAGGAGGGGAGACACTACAGGAACGCACTAGAACATGTTAAAAGCCCAGTAATGCTTCGTCAGTTTGAGCCTGAGGATCTCTCCTAGATTCACACATCGTTAGCATCACATAATGCCTCATCTGCATATTAAAACACTTCATTTCAGATATCAAACTGGGGGGTTTCTGGGTACATTCTGTCCCCTTTAAACCACTTACTGATGGCGAGGGTGAGGTCTCGGCGCTGCACGAAGCCGATGAGCCTCTCTGATTCGCGGGACACCACCACAGGGAAGCCGTTGTAGTCGGTGTCTTTGATGAGCGTCTCCACGTCCTCCACGGTGGTGCTGTCCTGCGTGAGCACGGCCAGGGGGGGGTCGTTCCTGCGCGGCCGCATCACGTCCGTGGCCAGCGTGCGGTGGGTGAACTCGTCCCTCACGTCCAGGTACGGGTATCCGTTCAGCTGGATGTGAGACTCGTAGATGCCCTCCTTCCCGAAGGCGTCCGCCACCCATTTGCTGGTGACGGCGGCGGCCATGAGGGGCACGATGTACTCCAGACCCCCGGTGAGCTCGAACATGATGACCACCAGGGAGACCGTCATCCTGGTGACCCCCCCTGGAGGGACGCAACCACTTTATTACAGCTTCATTTATTTAGACAGTCGGCAGTGCACAAACAATCGTTCTTTAATGGTGGCTCTGCTGGTAGCCTGGGCTCATCCCCACCCTTTATTCATTTATTTGTGTGTCCTTTCCCACTGTGACTATGTATGTCATTAAGTGTGGTATTCCTGTCATGCTATGTTTTGTCTTTATTATTTCTTGTTAGCTGTTCTGTTTGTCTTCTATGTTGAAAAAGGGAAGCGTGATTTCCACCCAAAGGAGTCTGAACTATTGCTTACACTTGTACGCTTCTTCTCAATACTATTAGGCACGTTTATTTATACAGCACCTTTCAACACAAGGTGCTTTACAAAAATGAAAGACATTCATTCCTCTCTTGATTCCTCAGTGATGAACAGGTGATGTCCACACGGACAGAGAGGGAGTGTGTGTCCTCACCCAGGCAGGCGGCGGCCCCCACCATGGCGTAGAGCCCCGGGGTGACGCAGTCCGCTCCGGGCCGGCACCAGTTCTTGAAGATGATCCAGTCGTGGTGGTGATACGCCATCTGCTCCACGGCGATCCCCACGATCCGTCCTGCTATCGCGCCGACCGCCATGCTGGGAATGAACAGACCCGAGGGGATCTGGAGGGGACGAAGAACCGCAGAGAGGCCGTCAGAATCCAAGCAAGGGCTACAAAGTGGTTTTGTTTTGTTTGTTTATATCAGGGGGTAAAGTCAATTAGTATAATGAAATCTACCCTTTCTATTTCCTCTTTTTATAATCAATCTGAAGCTTCTGTTTTGAGGAATGAGCTGCTAAGTAAATGAAGGAAACCCCCTGGAGAGCTGAGGTTGTTTTGTTTCTTAAAGCATTTTCAAGTATGAAGCTTAATTGACCTACATTTGATTGATTTTGCAAACTCATAACTTCACTGATAAGGCAATAAACCTCTAGTGAGCGGCCCAGCCCTAAGTATCTCTTTTTGTATGTGGCCCTCGGAGAAAAGGTTTGGACACCCCCTACAGTAGTTTATATCGTCATATTTCTAGTCATTTTCTGTCACTAGGGGGTCAGCAGACATCCCATCACTAAGTCCTTCATCTGGTTCAAATATGGAGTTAAAAAACATGTGTGATAAATATGTGGTTTAAAACTGGAAACAAATAACATTCATGTCAAGTTTATGGCAGACAACAGAGAGCATGCACAGAGGGGATGGACACCATGACAGGAGATCAGACGCACCGTTACCTTCAATGACCCATTCCTCTGAAACTAAACAACTCAACGTGTGCGTGTTTACTGGACATCTTCAAGTCTTCATTAAAAACTCAGCTGTCCACCGTGACCTTTGACCCCTAACCCATCCCAGCCCCCTGCTTCCACTCCTATTTATTTAATTTCTACTTTATTATTTGCCCCTCGTTTGTTTGTTTGTTCACCGTGTAAAGCGGCCTTGGGTCCCTTGAAAGGCGCTATACAAATGTAATCTATTATTATTATTATTATTACACATATGAATAAAGACTATTGCACTATTTCTATTCTATTTGTATTTGCTTACTTACTATGTTATCTGTGTTATTGTGTTGCACTGTGGGAGGAGCCTGGGACCTCAGATGTTCATGATATATCTACACTGTAGCTACTGTATGAACACATGACGATAAAAGCCTTGAATCTTGAAATACACATTTAAAAAGGGTAGAAAGTAATATGTCCTCGTCAAACCCGACGTGTTGCTCATCTCCCTCGCACTGACCTTCATGCCGAAGGTGAAGATGGTGATGACGATCTTGAAGACGAGTGCGAGGGCGAGCTGCCACAGCGCGGTGTAGACCCCGGGGCCCGCCGGCCGGTCGGGGATGTCGTCCACGGGCCGGCTCATGTTGGGGTTGTTGATGTAGTCGCAGAGCTGCGAGGACTCCAGCGCTCTGCAGTCGTTGAACAGCTCTGAGATCAGTTCGCTGGTGCTGCGCCGGGTGTACGGGTTGGGGAACGCCAGCAGAGCCGTGATCCCCGTCACAGCGATCACCTCCAGCACCGGGTACTTCCCCAGCTGCGTGGTCTTCCTGCGGCGGCACCAGGCGATGTTGGCGCGGATGAACAGCGTCCCCCAGAGACCCCCGAACACCCCCAGCAGGATGAAGGGCACCAGCTCGGCCATGTACCACGGCGTGTGGTACTCCACGTAGAAGAGCACCAGGCGGCTGTTGCCAAACGGGTTGATGGAGCGCAGCGTGAAGGCGGCCACCAGGGCGGCGAAGAACGAGCGCCACAGCGTCTTCAGAGGGAAGTAGTAACTGACCTGCAGGAGACAGGGGTCATCAGAGGAATGTATTATGGGTCTCAGGTATAAACAAATATATAAAACACGTCTATAATGGGTTTTGCTCAAAATACCAAACAGACCATGCATTTTAGCCATCTGAGTGTTAGCGATGCTTGCTAATGTAAACACGGCTTGGCACAGGAGGCAGGTTCGGAGTGAAGCAGTGGAACTTAACGAACCTCTTCCAGGCTGAACAGGACTCCTCCGATGGGCGCTCCGAAGGCCACCGACACTCCGGCTGCTGCTGCTGCTGACAACACCTGAAGGCAGAGGTCAGTCAGGGTCAGGACATTAGTGTCAACATGCATAAATCACTTGGTTATTTGCAGAGAAGTAAATCTCTAATGTTTGCATTTATAAACTCTGAATGCATCTGTTGACCCGAGTCATTCTGTGGGTGTTTTCTCTCAGTTTGACTCTGATCAGCGTACCTCTCGGCGCTTGCCCTCGTTCTTGCTGTACTTGGAGAAGAGGCTGCAGAAGAGGTTTCCACAGCAGCAGGCCACGTGGACCAGAGGGCCCTCCTTCCCCAGACTGAGGCCCGACGACACCGCCAGAACCAGGGTCACCGTCTTGATCAGCAGGGTCCATTTCCCCAGGTAGCCCCGGATGATGAAGCCGCTGAGGATCGTCTTGATCTGCCACAAAATGTGATAGCTGTGATTTTCTATTTGCTTTTTTTTTGTTGCATTCTTAATTTATTTGGGGTGACATTATATTAAAAGTACAGTTTTGCAAATCATATCTCTTTGGAGACCCGAAAATGGCAATTAAATACCGAACTAAATTGGTAAAATAAAATAAAAACGAAAAAGTACATAGGGGTTGTTTGAAATGACCAATATCTACACATTTACACATGAATCTCCACACACACACACACACACACACACACACACACACACACACACACACACCTTTTAAAAGTTTGATATGGATATGGCCTGCAATGGAAGTGTGATCAACACATTGTGGCTTCAATGGTTTTTAAATGTGTACATCTTTCCCCTTACAGCTATGACTGTCTGTATTTTGGAAACACATTTTCTAACAGACTCATTACAGGAGCTGAGTTTCATCTTACAACATAAAATAAACGTACATCCACGCCAAAATGAATGCCATATACGATAAAGGAAAATGTGCAGCATTGGAGTTTCTCACCTCGGGGATTCCTGAGCCGCAGGCGTACGGAGCGAACACTCGCACCAGAGACACGGCCAGGAAGGAAAACAGCAGAGCCCACAGGACGTACAGGAAGTAGTTCAACAGGTACGCTCCCCCTCCCTGAAACAAGTCAAAAAAGCAGGGTCTGAAATCTAGTGTCCAGTCTTTCTGTTCCGAAAACCGAAGACTCTTTTTAGGCTGCTAAGGATAGTCTTTCACTAATGTACATTTCTCACAGATTTTGAAGTGACTGTTATTTTGTATATATTGATTGTTGTGCTTTTATTTATGTCTTAATGTGTGCATATTTATAAATGTGTGTTGATATACCGTAATTTTCGGACTATATCGACGCTGCGGCTTATATAACGGTGCGGCTAATCTATGGATTTTTACAGCTAACGGCCACTAGGGGACCTCCTAAATCTATGGGTTTTACAGGTTACAGTCCACCACCTTTAACTCTATGGGCTCTATGGCCGGTCCGCGCCCCCCACCTTTAAGCGGCGGGCTCCAGCAGGAAAAACTGGAGGCCAGAAAAGAGTGAGACAGGTAGCGCGCAAAAGTAAAAGTGGAACCGAGAGTGGTACGAGAGACAGAACGAGAGCAAGACAGACAGACATTACGAGAGCGAGACAGTTTGTCCCCGTACCACTGGTTGGAAACCACTGCTGTAGATCACTGCCGGTACGTGCGCTGGGAGCGCACCATTTAAGTTTGAAAGTTGAAAAGTTTGTGTGTCTGAAACGCTATGTGATACAGTACAGTTTACACAGCACATGTTCTGTAGCTACTATTGCACTAAATGCTAACACTTGAATACGTTATGCAAATATGCAACTTGTTTGTTGAAATGTTAATAAATGGGAGCTTCCTCAAACAGCCATCTCTTTCCCGACAATCCCCTCTGTGCACGAACCCTAGAATATGTCCTCGCGCGCTGGGCTCTCAGCCCAGCGTGGGGGATATGGCTCTCTCTGGAGCACCGAACTCCTTCGTTATTACGTGCGCTAATAAATGTTGAGAACAATATAATGAGAACACCTTCTGCGGTTATCGTGCGCAGGTGCGGCTTCATTTATATTTCCGTCCCTCCCCTAGTACCCGTCCGCATCTCGGATCCTCTGCTTCCTCGGCGGGCTCGATCTGCGGTCGAGCAGGCTCGATAAGTTCGGGCGAGAGTCGCTTATTAGTCTTTCACTCGCAAATTACGCGCGTAGAGGTAAGTTCTGGATTGTGGGAAACGGATTTTCGATTCTCTGTCGTAACAACAAACTAGAAAGATGGACTTAAAGTTGACGTTGAATGATTATTGGAATGAGTCTAAAACAGGGAATGAGTGTCAAGTCTTTGGTGTCTTTTCTGAGGAAGTTTTATTGTGTTCTGACCTCAGAG
>NW_011364138.1:0-5217 GCF_000735185.1 Notothenia coriiceps | reverse complement strand
TACCCACCTTGGGACCTCCCCCCCCCACAGAGCGGAGCAAGGCAACGAAACTTAAAATAAGAAGCAGCATTTTACGGCGCGCTATGGGGGCTGCCTTGAGGGGGTTCCCGACATGTCGTTTCAGTAAATTAAAGGGTGTTTCATGTTGTCGTTGCTGTGGTGGGACTTCTTAATACCTTGGAAAATGCCGTTTAATACTTTTTAATAGCCTTAATTTTCGCTAAATTGATTTATCAACTTTGAATACTTTTTTAAGACCCCGCGGACACCCTGTCCCAGTGATTCTGTTCACCTGAGGTGATTTACTTTGTGAATACGTTTTGTATGTAAAATGATACTCCCAATATAATAATGTCAAAAGTGGAACAACAACATCTAGAGTCACTATCACGTAGAAGAGAACATCACATCATGAAACTGTTCACTTTGCTCCTGAGAGAATACAAATGTGAATCAGAGTTTAGTAACACCTCCTCTGTCTCTGATGACTTTCAGTTAGGATCGTTCATGTGTCTGAAGTCTTTATTCAAAGCTCACTATACAGTCTTTAGAAGTGTCATTAGTGTCAGTCCAGTTGATTCTAGTATCTGTGAAAGAGGTAGATACATGGAGTAATACTTGTTGTGCCTTTATACTTTGAATTACTCTTTATTTGAATCAAGAGATGCAACCTCTTCTATCTGTGAAATAACATTTGTTTTTCTTACAACTGATTTTTGATAAGCTGCAGAGATATGTTAAACAGCTGAGAGCAGTTTTATCAGCAAGTTTATTTGTGTTTGTATGTGTCTTTATTTCTGAATGAGGCATGAGCATGATGGTGCTGCTGTCTCAGAGCTTAAGTTCTCTCATTATGATTCACATCATTTCATTATTCTCAAACTGGTAGAAGACTGTGGTTTCAAATAATGACTGAACTGGGAAATGTTATTCATCTACACCATGTTCAGAAGTGAAGCACTATTGTCTCTTTCTGAAACACTGCCCATAATCACATGTCTTTTATATTTGTATTTCTTAAGAAATCCACATTATATCATCAAATATACATGATCTGTGTGACTGACCTGAGCTGTGAGATATGAGGCAGACACTGCAGCAAAGTCCTCACTTCACTCTCTCCGTATGAGCAGCCTCTCAGCTTCACTTGTTTCTTCTCTGGTTGGAGTCTCAGCACTTCCAGCAGGATGGAGCTCTTTCTCTGTGAGAGGTATATGGTCCAGACTGCAGGAGCTGACTGGAGAACAGACTGTAATGATGGAAGGACACTCAGGCCTGTTTCAGTCTCATAGTCCTTCAGGTGGGAGTACAGATCCAGCAGGAAATCACCCTGATACTTTTCTACAGCACCAGGATGAGATTTGTGAGGAAGAGGGAATGTTGGATATGTGCACACTGATGATAACAGCTCCAGTGTCTTCTCTCCTGTGTGCTGCTCTCTCTCTGCTGCTGCACAGAACAGAGTCCCAAAGAACTGGACTTCATCTGAGTCTCCAAACCTCAGAGAGTAACTGGAACAAGAATCAAGATAAAATGTACTTTATTGATAAAAATGTGGGATTTGTATGTATTTGTAATGATGTAAGGGTTGAACATGTTGTTATCAGATGATGCCAACAGTACACAAAGAGCCATGCTTTACTGATAAGGAGTGTATTGGCTAAAAGCTTACAAATACCTTTAATGGNNNNGTTGTTTGGGTTCAACGTATAAACGTATTGGCCATAAAGTTCCACAATGGTTAAATCACGTTATCATACGGATGTCTTGTACACGACACATTTGACTGACATAGTGTATCGCAAAGTCCTGTGTGTTTGGAAAATGTTGAAAGTTTGAATTTGCCTTGAAATGTTAATAAATGGGAGCTTCCTCAAACAGCCATCTCTTTCCCGACAATCCCCTCTGTGCACGAACCCTTACATATGGTAATGAAACATTAAAACACCTGCGGCTTATAGTCCAGTGCGGCTTATATATGTACACATCATTCAATTTAGCTGCTGCGGCTTATATTCAGGTGCGCCTTATAGTCCGAAAATTACGGTAATCATCTCTTCATAGTGATAACCTTTTCACTTCCTGATGACAGAGAGATTTTTAGAAAATAGCTACTAAGCCACTTGGGTAAAATCCCCTCATTCAGTCATCTTAACCAATCACTGTTCGAACCTCCTGCTCAGTTACACTTCATTCATTGGCTGAAAGCAATATTTTGGCCGGATAATGAATCTATCACTCAGCTCCTAAATCTGTTACAGTTCATCCTGAATCTACTTTATTCTGATAGCTGCAGTCTGAGGAGGTATTAGCAGGACTGTCTTGTTGTATCAGAGCAGCATTATTCTTTTTATGATTCACATTATTTCATTATTCCAAACAGGAAGAAGACTGTGATAAGTGAGACTGATTTTATTCAGCTTTATCTAAATCATGTTTATTTGTGAATTAAAATAATGTCTTTTTTGAAACACTGTCGATTATCAGTTTATTTATATTTCAGAATCTGAATAAATATACACAATATTAATACATGTACATGATCTGTCTGACTGACCTGAGCTGTGAGATATGAGGCAGACACTGCAGCAAAGTCCTCACTTCACTCTCTTCCTCTGAGCAGCCTCTCAGCTCCACTTGTTTCTTCTCTGGTTGGAGTCTCAGCACTTCCAGCAGGATGGAGCTCTTTCTCTCTGAGAGGTATATGGTCCAGACTGCAGGAGCTGACTGGAGAACAGACTGTAATGATGGAAGGACACTCAGGCCTGTTTCAGTCTCATAGTCCTTCAGGTGGGAGTATAGATCCAGCAGGAAATCACACTGAGGGTTCCTCTTAAAATAATAAGAAACTATGTCGGTTAAAGCTGTTGTTTGATAGGTGCACACTGATAACAACAGCTGCAGTGTCTTCTCTCCTGTCTGCTGCTCTGTCTCTGCTGCTGCACAGAACAGAGTCCCAAAGAACTGGAGTTCACCTGAAGGTTCTGATAACTGAGGCACAAAACTGAAAACACAAGGAATCAAGAGATTGTGATTTTAGGTTTCAATCAAATACAAACTTTTTCTCCATCAGCTGTGGTTTAAATTAAGTTAAATTGAATGTGCAGATTACCATTTACCTGATCTGTGAGATATAAGGCAGACACTGCAGCAAAGTCCTCACTTCACTCTCTTCCTCTGAGCAGCCTCTCAGCTCCACTTGTTTCTTCTCTGGTTGGAGTCTCAGCACTTCCAGCAGGATGGAGCTCTTTCTCTCTGAGAGGTCTATGGTCCAGACTGCAGGAACTGACTGGAAAAATGGCTTCAGTTTTTGAATAACAGCTGAACTTTCTTGAGTTTTGACGTGTTGATACAAATCCAGAAGGATGTTATGTATATCATAGTTAAAAGAAAACAGAGAGATGAGGTTGTTCACTTCATTGTGAACGCTTTCTCCTTGAATGAGAGTAGCTGCTTTCAGGCATAAATCCAGAAACAGCTGCTTTTCTTGTCTCTTCAGTTTCTCATAGCGTCGCTCCTGGCCCTGTAGTCCTGGAGCTCTGTGGGTCCTCCTGAAGCTGCATGATAACAAACGTGTATTAAACACTGCATGTACTATCAAACTGTATAAAGTTACAGTTTAAGCAAAGTTACAGTTTAAAATGTTGTGCTGTTTAATTTTCCACATCTTTGGCAGAAAGTCTGAATGAAAAGTAAAAAAAGGGAAAATGTTCTGGAGGGCAACACAAGAGATCAAAGTTCAGATTGACCTGACAGAATACAGCACTGACGAGTTTAATTATTAACTTAATTACTAGTAGTTACAATTACTCATAGTAAACACTTTCTACACCTGATCACTATTTAGCAATGTGAACTCTTTACCTTCCCACTTTCAACATGTTTTGTAGTGTCAACTGTGTTAGGGTTGAATCTAAAATTGAAGATGATTATACATTTCAAAAGGATTTCCTAATCTGCGGGGAGGAAGAGGTAAAAATACACAACGCTTAACTTCCTGTTGCCAGTAGTTGGCACTTTGTCACTGAATCAATATTGCCTTGTTGATGTCTGCTGGCCTGGACTCGTATTATCCTTGAGAGATCTGGAGCATATTGGAGAATTTAGGCTCCAGTTGCACTTTCTGTTTTATGAGTAAATGCTTTTTTTCTCCCGACCACGCCACAGCAAGGGAGTTCAATGGAGAGTTAAGCTATAAATAACTTTTGATCTTTAAGGTCTAAAGATGGCACTGAAAGATTTTAGGGTTGATCAGAGGAAATGTGTAGGAGACAAAATGCTGTCAAATTCTAAAGGGCTAACTTCCTGTTGGTTAACAGTATGCCTCGTGGACCTTTCTTAGTTTTCTTTACATGCTTCCTTTCCAAAATAATATATAAATGTAGGACAAACCCAGGGCAGGGGCTGCCTTCCAGGGGTCTCTGTTGAGCTATTTTGCCACGGCAAAGCGACACCAAGATTGCATTTGGTGCCACGTTTAATTCAAAGAGAATGTAATATTCCTCAAAAAGACAATTCTTTCATAACAAGAAATATAATAATTCCTACAATTCCAATAGGGTCCTCCCTACGTTGTTTGCTCTCGGACCCTAGTTAATAAATATAAAGTATTTTTTTGACTGACCTGATCTGTGAGATATAAGGCAGACACTGCAGCAAAGTCCTCACTTCACTCTCTTCCTCTGAGCAGCCTCTCAGCTCCACTTGTTTCTTCTCTGGTTGGAGTCTCAGCACTTCCAGCAGGATGGAGCTCTTTCTCTTTGAGAGGTCTATGGACCAGACTGCAGGAACTGACTGGAGAACAGACTGTAACGATGGAAGGACACTCAGACCTGTTTCAGTCTCATAGTCCTTCAGGTGGGAGTACAGATCCAGCAGGAAACCACTCTGATATTCTTCATCACCCTCTTCATCAGTAAGAGGGAATGATGGATATGTGCACACTGATGATAACAGCTGCAGTGTCTTCTCTCCTGTCTGCTGCTCTCTCTCTGCTGCTGCACAGAACAGAGTCCCAAAGAACTGGACTCCACCTGAGAGTCCACCTGAGATCCAAACCAGAAACTGGAAGTAGAATTGAACAGTTTGTTATCAGAGGATATCAACAGCAGAGAGAGACTCTGATAGGGAGTGTTTCTGCTAAATGTCTACAAATACCTGCTAGTGAGCAGAACACAGTGAAGTCAATCAGCCTCATATTGAAGTCACTTTGCCGTT
>NW_011364137.1:14549-19019 GCF_000735185.1 Notothenia coriiceps | reverse complement strand
ATATTGATGTTTTTTCGTTATAGCAAATATAACAAATAAGTGATTAAATGCAACTGCAGAGCTGCAAACATTACTGAAGTACTGAAGGTCCATGAAGGCGTAAATTGTCTTTGTGTCTTTGTGAATGAAGCGCCATCTCATGGTTAAATCCTGAAATTGAAAATCTGGCAACGCCCTCTCAAGAAATAGTGGGAGGGCTTTACATTTCCAGCCACTGGGATCCGCTGGGTTTTCGGATGGAATCCATTGGGTGGAGTCCTACCTAGAGTGCTACATCTGTAGATAGTTTGAAAGAGGAATGTTTATCCATTCATTTAGAAAATGAATCCCGGAAAGTAGTAAAACTCGCAGACCTTATTGACCTTGGGAATCTGTCCACATCAGAACAGAGAGTATTACAAATGTAATTTTTTTTTTTTTTACATTTTTCATGTACTGCAGTTAGGATTTATTTCGGTGTAATGTCCTATTCGGTTATTGGATCGCTAGAAATAGCGCTGTCATCAGACTGGCTGTTACTTGCTCTGCTCAACCTCCCACCGCTTAAATGGACTCAATAGCGCCCCCTGCTGCTGTGGACATCTGTGAGAAAATCCTCAACACAACAACGGTGGAATATTCCTGCCAAAAGTCACGTGATATGTTTTTGTGCTTGTAAAACATATGCCTTACTTGTTTCTGAAACATGGTTTATTAGAAATGTGTAATATGTTTGTTTGATAGATACGTTTTTCATTAGTTTGTAGATAGTGTTTTGTATTTGTAAACCACGCTGTGTTTGTGACTCGTAGGGCATCTGTAAAACAGGTTTAGTTTGTTTGTGGAGTTATGGCAGGTAATTAGCTCCATAGTATGTTAACCAAATGAGGTAGAAAAGAGCGAGGGAACTATTTATTATCGTGAATTTGACTCGTATTTGTGCGCAGGTAATCTGAAGAGTGCAGTACCGGAGGAGGAGGACGACGAGGAGGCGATGAATCCTCGCTGAAGGATTCTCCGGACGAAAGGGAAGCAGCTTCAAGAGAACGGGAGAGTTCAGAGACAGACGTTCAGGTTTAAATTCATTAGGAGAAACGAGTGGAAACGGCTTCACTCGTTATGAACTGGACACGAATCCCATTTACTTCAATGTGACTGAAACTAAAATATAAATATATATACTTTAGTATGGCCTGTTTTAGTTTGATAATTACTTTAGAAGTTGGATTTCCCCTTTAACCCGAGCAGCAGACTGATAACACACTTCCTTCAAGTTGTTATTTCAAAGTTATTGAATGTAGATAGAATAATCTGGATGTGTTCAAATGTATATTTGGTCTGCTTGCTAGCTAGCTACTTCAGTGTAGCTCAGATTGCTAACTAAAACGGTTGCTACACCTGCCAGCTAGTTAGCTAAAACAAAAAGCTAAATCAATTAGCATGTAGCATGATACTTCTCTATCACCATAAGTGTCTGTTTCCGCAAAAGCCAAATTAAAGACACACAATAACAATCTTAATAGCAACAGTTAAACAATATAAGTCTAGATAAGTGTTAGCTCGCTTGCTAATTAACTCGTCTTTTTAAATAACGTGCAACCATTTCATAATTTGGTTTGTTTCCATCCAAAAATGTTTAAAATGTCCACTGTGTGAATGATTACACATAGTAATAAAATGTACTGTATTTCAATACTATGAGCCCCTATAATCACAGGTGTTATTTTTACATTTGGGTAACTCTGCTGGACTTTAGAAATCCTAACAAAATAAATAATGCAATAAATATGACCTTGAAACGTCATTAATGTCCATTCTGATGTATTTACTTGGTAAAAGTAGGTAATTATGGCCCTAATTTCTTTGCATAAATACTGCCATTTAGAATGTTGATGTCTTTTTAACATGAGTCAAAAAGTCTTCTGTGAAAATGTCCGGTTTCTTTGAGCTTTTCATGCTACTTGTTCCCACTATCTGGTATCTCCCATTGGCTCTTCAGTCAGCTGCAAAGAGATACATCAGTTTACAGTTGAACAGAAAGGATTTGGTGATAAATCAGATTACTTTAATGCATGTCTGTCGATCAACTCAAGATCCACTTTTGGTTTCATATTCTTTATTCTGTAAATCTGTAATGCAGTGTTTCCTGTTTGTCAATAACAGCAATAAAGTCTCCTGTTAAAGTGCTTTATTATGGCGCCTCCTGGTGGCTTCTGTAGGACATGGTTTTTATATTTCTCAGAAAATGCTGTAAGAAATCAGATACAGATTATTGATGAAGCGATAGACATTTACTTTGAACTGAAAGAAAGATCTGTTGTGTCAGGTTTTCTTTTAAGAATTGGATCATTTATTCTGCAATAATCGACTTTTATGAATGAAGGGATTGCTTAACACTCTTTACAATTCTGAACCCAACCAGGTCTACTATTCATAGTATTTAAATCACGGTTTCTATATATTTTTGTTTTGATAAGTGATTCACAGGTAGGCCTACGTCTAAAAGTGTGTTCACTTACAATAACAATGTAATTAAAAGTAAACTTTCCAGATGTTCCCGTCCTCTGGCCTCAGCAAGCTCTTCAGACTCTGGAATGTTTATTTAATTTATTTAAAGTCAAACAGTGCAATTAAGGACCAAATAAAAGGTGTTAAATAATACCTCAACCAATCAGAGAGCAGCATGTGTCCAGAGGTCACACCTGTGTTTTATTAGAGTTGAATGTTTTCCTGCTTCCTGGTTGAATGTTTAATGTGTATGTTGCAGGGTAGATTAGTTTGCAGTCTGAGCTTTAGAAAGACCAGTTCAGGAACAAAAATATGCTTGACTCAATACATACCTCTTCCCCATGTGCTAGGCAGATTGATGCAACTCAAAATTGTTCTGAGTGCACTTTACCAAAGCAAGGCTGGCGAAGCTGTTCCCTGACCTAGACCCTTCATGCCCTCGCTGCAACAGTCAACCAGCAGATCAGTCACATGTTCTGGTCCTGTCCCAACCTCAGCTCATTTTGGGGAATCATACTCATGACATCACATCCAATCCTGTGCTGTATTTGGGCTCACCCCTGAAGCCGGCTAAAGGTCAAACTCAGGCAGGCGTAGCATTGACCTCCTTGATTGCCGGCAGGCGCCTAATTGCACCAGATGGATGAGAGACACTATGCACTTCCTTAAACGTGAGAACATCCGGTACACTCTAAAAGGCTCTCTGCAGAAGTTTACAAAGATCTGGAACCCCTTCCTAAAGGAGAGTTTACAGATCCCCTAAAGCAGGGTGAGTTTGAGGCGGCAGGACCCCAGACGTCTCAACAACTGTTAAACAAAAAGAAGCGAGCTAAACGCTAACGGTGATCAACAGAGAACCCAAACAGGAAGTTACATATTAAACATTTATTGTTCGTCTTATTGCAGCTGCAGTTTGTGAGACGTTCACAGATCGATTAGGAGGAGGTGGAGTCTTAGTTTAAGTTCAAATGAAAAAACTGGACACAGAAAATCCAAATATGGTTTTTTTTTGCAGAAAGTGAAGGATTTCTTTCCAACAGATGGTTTTAATAAATGATATTTCTGCAGTCTTTTTAATATTGTTCCCACTGTACACAGCTGCTCTTCAGGCGCTTCGTCTGCCAACATCATCCAGAAAGAGAAAGGAACTCCACGCATTAAAACCCCAGCACGCCCACGCCCGTAACCGCTCAGTTTCTCACACACACATTTGGCAAATGGTCATAAAAATAAGAAAACATAAAGATTAAAAACAGACGACATCAAAGTACGTTATCTTTTACCCACAACTAGCTTTAAAAAAAAAGAGGAAACATCACCATGTTATACAAGAGAGTGTGTGCGTGGAGATTAGTGTGTGTGTGTGTACGTTAACATCATCATCATCATCATCATCATCATCATCATCATCATCATCATCATCAAATAAACCCAAAGTCCAGATCGTCATCATCTCTAAAACATCTCATCAAAACAAAGGAAAGTATTTTAGTGTCAGATATATATATACTATATATTTATATTTTGTTCTGTTCAAACACACACCTGGTGCATGACGATAAAGACACTGATCCCAAAATCATCCAGCTACTGACTGTGTGTGTGTGTGTGTGTGTGTGTGTGTGTGTGTGTGTGTGTGTGTGTGTGTGTGTGTGTGTGTGTGTGTGTGTGTGTGTGTGTGTGTGTGTGTGTGTACATTGAGGGGTTGTAGCAGAGTTTAGTGTTTAGTTGTATTTAGTGTGTGTGTGTCTTATTGTTACGTCGACGCGTTATAGCTGAGTTTAGTGTGTTTAGTGGTATGTAGGGTAGTGTGTGTGTGGTAGTGTGTGTGTGTGTGTGTGTGTGTGTGTGTGTCTATGCGTTGGCGCTGATGCTCTGTTTGTACACGGCGTGGTAAGCGTTCCTCAGCAGAACGTACGGGAAGCACGACTCCAGGAGGTCCATGGTGAGGAACGGAGACTCCTGCACGATCTGACACACACA
>NW_011364137.1:2500-4942 GCF_000735185.1 Notothenia coriiceps | reverse complement strand
TGTGCATGTGTTTGTGTACATGTTTGTGTTTATGTGCATGTGTTTACGTGCATGTGTTTATGTGCATGTGTTTATGTGCATGTGTTTGTGTACATGTTTATGTGCATGTGTGTGTGTGTATGTGTTTCTGTACTTGTTTGTGTTTATGAGCATGTGTTTGTGTACTTGTTTGTGTTTATGAGCATGTGTTTGTGTACTTGTTTGTGTTTATGTGCATGTGTTTGTGTACTTGTTTGTGTTTGTGAGCATGTGTTTGTGTACTTGTTTGTGTTTATGTGCATGTGTTTGTGTACTTGTTTGTGTTTGTGAGCATGTGTTTGTGTACATGTTTGTGTTTATGTGCATGTGTTTGTGTACTTGTTTGTGTTTGTGAGCATGTGTTTGTGTACTTGTTTGTGTTTATGTGCATGTGTTTGTGTACTTGTTTGTGTTTATGAGCATGTGTTTATGTGTTTGTGTACTTGTTTGTGTTTATGTGCATGTGTTTGTGTACTTGTTTGTGTTTATGAGCATGTGTTTGTGTACTTGTTTGTGTTTATGAGCATGTGTTTGCGTACTTGTTTGTGAGCATGTGTTTGTGTACTTGTTTGTGTTTATGTGCATGTGTTTGTGTACTTGTTTGTGTTTGTGAGCATGTGTTTGTGTACTTGTTTGTGTTTATGAGCATGTGTTTGTGTACTTGTTTGTGTTTATGTGCATGTGTTTGTTTACTTGTTTGTGTTTATGTGCATGTGTTTGTGTACTTGTTTGTGTTTATGTGCATGTGTTTGCGTACTTGTCGATGAAGTCGTCGGTGCTTTTCTTCTGGATGTTGTCGGCGTGTCGCAGAAGCCAGATGATCTCGTCTCGAGCGAACGATAACGCCATGAACACGAACAACGCCTGGCGGGAGAAACACAGAGATATGGAGGGAAATGGAAATGTCAAAAACTCATCAAGATAAATGATTCTGAGATAAATCACCAAGAGCTTCTGGAAGCTTTCTCTGAACCAAGCAGAGGAAGAGTGCTCAGTTATGAATTCATTAGGACTCCATCTGGCCAGAGGAACCACTGGGATCTTAAAAAGGAATACATCTGGGAAATATATGTAGATGTATTCAAGGAGGTACGCAGGACGTTATATCCGCTCAAAAGAGGTGAGGCCACAGGAAGAGAAATGTAAGAAGATCTGTAGGCGGTGTTACTCTCAGCCCATGTGACTCCCAAAGGGTTATTTCTTTGATCAACGGAAATTAAATTCCTCTCAAATCTGGAGAACTCCTTCTTTTCTCTCCTTTGTATCCCATTAAAGTCAGATCCTTGGTATTTGGGACCGTCAAAAGAAGGCATTTATTTACAAGAACTCTGACTATATTTCCTGACGTTTTATTCACCAAAATCTGAGAGAAAACTCTAGATCTGAAAATCATTTCAGAAATCCTAATTCTGCGATAAGTCAAAAATTAGAAAATATATTTCACATTTTTTTCTGAAAATCAAGACTTTCATCTCAGCTTTTGGGAAAAGTTAAAATCTGAGAACAAAATTCTAAACCAAGAAAAAATGTCAATATCTGAAAAAAATGCTTATAACAGAAATCTGGGAACAAAGTCAAACTGGTGGAAAGAAACAGATTTAAATATGTATTTCTACATTGTGTGTTACACAATTATGCGTTTTTCAGAAAATCTCCAAATTCAGACTTTATTTGGAAACTCAAGTTTTCTACCAAAATTCAATGTCCTTCCTTCAATTCTTTTTTTTTTAGAAAATATCAAAATTCAGATTTGGTTTGAAAATGTCACAATTCTGACTTTTTCAGATAATCTAAACAATTCTGACTTTTCCCCCAAAATTCGGACATTCCCCCCAAAATTCAGTTTTTTTTCTGTAAATACAGTATTTTTTTTTAAAAATACTGTATTTCTTTTCAAATCTGACTTTTCTAAAAATTCTGTATTTGTACTTTTGTTCTAATATTCTGTATTTTTTCTAAATATTCTGTATTTTTTCTAATATTCTGTATTTTTCTAAATATTTTGTGTTTTTTCTAATATTCTGACTTTTTTCTAATATTCTGTATTTTTTCTAATATTCCGTATTTTTTCTAATATTCTGACTTTTTTCTAATATTCTGTATTTTTTCTAAATATTCTGTATTTTTTGGAATATTCTGACTTGTTTCTAATATTCTGTATTTGTTCTAATATTCTGACTTGTTTCTAATATTCCATATTTGTTCTAATATTCTGTATTTTTTCTAATATTCTGTATTTGTTCTAATATTCTGACTTGTTTCTAATATTCTGTATTTTTCTAATATTCTGTATTTGTTCTAATATTCGGACTTGTTTCTAATATTCTGACTTGTCTCTAATATTCTGACTTGTTTCTAATATTCTGACTTGTTTCTAATATTCTGTATTTGTTCTAATATTCTGACTTGTCTCTAATATTCCGT
>NW_011364136.1:10979-17279 GCF_000735185.1 Notothenia coriiceps | reverse complement strand
AGAAATCTAGACCGCAAAAAAATGTAACAAGCGAGAACCTGTTTTTCCTTGGCCAAGGTCAGGGTCCTTAAACACAACACGAGCCTAACGTGTCATCCATCACCTGGCCATCACGTGGTATACCTGTATATCTCGTCTTACAGGGGTGCAGTTCTGCCGGAGAGCACCAGAACGTCGCTCCAGAACTTTCACAAATTGCAGTACCCATAAGCACATGCCGCAGTTTTTGCGTGGCTGTGTCTTTAGTTGTAAGCCCAGTGGCGATCTTTTCATCTGTCATACTGATCATACAGTCAATAACTTTGTTGTTATTAGCATCTGGTTAGCTAGCTATGCTAACGAATATAACAAGCTTTTTCTACAACCAGTGAGGTAAAGGCACATCTTTATATGATCATTATAGTTATACAAAAATAAGAGAATAAAGTAAACAGGTATAACATACTATATGACAGTAAAAAAAAAAGTTGTTATTAATAAACAAGAATACAGTTTGAAAGGAGAGTGATTTGTAAAATATCCGTAAAGAAAAAGAAAATCTGCTTACAGTTCTGTTTCATATGGGTGTTGAGAGATGTATCCATAGATCTCTTCATGTTGCTCTCAAAGTGCACCAGATTGAAGTTTTTAACTTCAACATTTTAAAAACAAATCTCCCGGGGGAGCATGCCCCCCGGAACCCCCTAGAGAAACTAAATACATTTGCACACATCTTGTTTCCATATCTTTCTGTTTTGGTGGTCATGCCACAACCGTGTCATGGTAAGATATCTGGATTAAGAGGTTGCTTTTTCTTTGCACAGCATGAAAGAAAGGCGAAATGATGATGGCTGTGATTTTAGTATTTTTAAGCAGAGGTCAATAATTTGTACGGCCCTCGGAGGATGTTGTAAAAATTGAAATGGCCCTTGAGAGGAAAAAGGTTCCCGACCCCTGGTTTAGGGAACGTGGGAAATGCTAAGTTGCGGACCAGCCAACAAACAAACGTCATAGCTGCACCACTGTATAAGTACTTAGCTTCTCTTAATCAAACTGGACCCCTAAAAGGCTCTTAAATGTAAAAAAAATGGAGAAATCTTGAGTATCTTACATGTAGCTCTGCTCGCGGCTGACGGAGGTCTCTGTGTATCCAGAGGCGGAGTCCCTCTGCTGGAGCCTCGCCCCCCCCACCGAGCTCTGGTCCTGGTTCCTCGCCCCCCCCACAGAGCTCTGGTCCTGGTTCCTCGCCCCCCCCACAGAGCTCTGGTCCTGGACCCCCTGCTGGGCCTCGTTCAGAGCGTCGCTGATGAACAGCCCCTCGTGGGTGAGGTAGGCCAGCTCCGCCCCCCCGCCCTGAAGAAGCTCCGGGCCGGGGGGGGCCTCCTGAACTAAAGCGGCTTCCTCCAGGAGGCGGAGCTTCTGCGTCGACGCCAGAACCTCCAGAACCACGTTTTTAATCACGGTCTGAGTGGCCTGAAACACACAGCAGGGGAATAAAAGACGCAGTCAGACAGGTTTTAAAGGTCTCCTATTATACTATTTTTAGGCATATAAAATAGGTCTCAGATATATAAAAAAACATCTCTATGAAGTGTTTTTCTCAAGATACCCAACAGATCATCCATTCTAGCCCCGTCTCATCCCCCTCCATTTCAGCCCAGTTAGAGAAGTGCTGATTCTGGGTCCGTAGCTTTAAAAAAAAAAAAATTCATGCAGGAGAATTCTACCCAGATACTCAGCTTTTTGACACATACTCTCTCCAGCACAGGTTAGCTCTGAGTGTTAGCGATGCTCGCTAATGTAAACAAAGACCATATTACGTCCAAAACACGATGCGCATTGTTTCTGATAGCGACGTTTCTGATTGGGCCGTGGGTGTAAAGCCAGCCCACATTTCAGATATCACGTCATATCGGACGCAAATCTGGATCCGCTCAGTTGTTCCCCCGTTTTTAGAGATTTGGGTACGGAGGAAAAGAGAGAGGGGTTTATTTTCTGACGCTGCGTGAGTTTCCTGACACACCCGGGACACATATTTATGTATAGAAGACATCACAAAAGTCTAATTTTGCATGATGGGAGACCTTTAAAGTATTTTTCGGAGTCACAACACATCGTGACTCTGCAGCTGAGATCAGACTCACCTTGATCCGCTGCAGGAAGAGGAGGAAACTCTCAAAGACGTTTTTCAGCAGCTGGAACCACTGAGGGAACGTCATCATACGGGTCTGGTCCGCTACCCTTCAGACACACACATTTAACATAAAGTTAATAAAGATAATAAACCTGTATGTATATTAACTAAGCACATAAACACTCTTTATATAATTCCCCTTATATCCAACTTTATACTCCCCCTGCCTTCACTGAAAGCTTTAGTCTCTTTTCAGATTACACTTTTCACCCTCTTCCTGTTCAGTGTAAACCATGTATCTCCAGATGTGTTGATTTTAAAAGTTTGTGATGAACTGCAAGATGAAGATTTTTTTTTTTCATTTGAGTTATACTTAAAGTTCTCGGTAATCAACTGTTAAAAAAATACTGTTAAAAAAAAAATTCTCCAACAAATTGATGTTTTCAAAGTAAATGGATAATCGTTTTTAATAATCGTGATATCAATTATTGACCCAAATAATCGAGAATATGATTTTTGCCATAATCGAGCAGCCCTAGTTTCTAGCAAAAAATCTTTAAGAGATGACGTAAGCAGCCCTACCAGCATTTGCCATGGTGGCCAACATGTTTTTATTTGGTCTTAAATTGTAGTTCAACATGTATTTCCTGTTACTTCTGGACCATGACGGGTGGGCCGGCCTTTAATGTTTAACTGAGTGGAATATGTTGAACATGTTTTACCAAAACGTTGGATTTTTCAGGTTGTGACAGTGCACTGCAAAATGTTTGTTGATCTTGTTTATTGGTATTTATTATTTTGATATTATTTATTTAAATGTAGATATGAATGTATAATTTATTTTATTTTGTATGGATTGATTACCCTGAACATATAATTCAACAGTTAAAAAGTTAAAATTATTATTTGTATTTGTTTTAAAGTACAATAAATGGATGTTTTCAAAGTCAATGAATAATCGCAATTACAATTATTGACCCAAATAATCGAGATTCTGATTTTTGCCATAATCGAGCAGCCCTAGCGCCACGGCTTCCACAGATGAATTTTTATGTATTTATTGTCAAAGCACTTCAGATATTCATTGCTATCGGGATGTTAAGAGCATTCCATGGAATATAACAACCATGCCCGGGAGACCTCCCTACAACGAATTTAACTTTACCCGGGAACTCCTTCGGCTTTTTCCGAAGGGGTGGGGACCAAATCGCGCCTTGGCACATACCCCCTTTACGATTCAACGCCTGGTCGGGTTGTTTGTTTGCAGTATCGGGACGGTGGTGACATATTCGAATGAATCGACAGAGAATTAGTTTGACGCGCCTGGGGATTTTCCGAGAATTTACCGATTTTTTTACCTCTTTAGAACTCGATAGAATGTACGATCGAGACGAGTCGGCCGCTCTTCTCGGGCAAGACACATAGGTACTCCGCCTCGAGGGAGAACGACCTTCGGAAGCGGGGGGGGTGGCCTCGAGCCGAGGACCTCGGAGCGGGGGGGGTGTCTCGAGACCAGGACGCTCGGAGCGGCGGGGGGGTGTCTCGAGACCAGTGACCTCGGAGCCCGGGGGGGTGTCTCGAGACCAGGACGCAAGGAACGGGGGGGGTGGTCGTCGAGAACCAGGACGCTGGGGGACGACCCGGAGCAAGTCGTCGTAGCGACTACTTGTCGGGGAGTCACCCACTCATGCCGGTCCCGAGGCGGGGCGGACCTCTTCGGAGGCCCCGGACCCCCCCCCCGGAGGACTTGATTTCGCCGAAGGAGTCTCCGCGCTCGTAAATGACGGCGCATCTGCGGTCTTGGAGGTCTTGGGTGTCAAAAATAGTGCCGAGACTCGACGGGACTTTGTGTGTCGTCCCCTTATTTTCTGCGTCAGTCCAAATTTCCAGAGGATATATGATAAAAGATCCGTGATATTTTTATCGCAGAGTCTATATATTTTTTTGTAGAGATACTTCACAAAAAGATGTTCTATGGGTTGTCTAGTGGGTAGATCCGGGGGCCAGAGTAGGGGGTGGTAAAGTCCCCCGGGGTCAAAATCTCTTCGGACTGACGTAAGACCCAGCGATCGGAAATTTTTTTTTTTTTTAAGTACGGGTGTCTCCTTAAGTAATGGGTCCTATGACGTCGAAAAACTGTGTATGAGAGAGGTCCAATCCGGAGACTCAAACGGGCTACGATGCCGATTACGATTTGTTTTCTGGTCTTAATGGCAGTTTTGTGCAACGCGTAACAAAGACTATAGCCTGCAAAGACTAAACGCCGGCACCGCCCCACAAATTTTCGGTCGGGTGTAAAGTCTAGAGTGCATATAGTCCTCGTTTAGACCGCTAAGGCGAGTCAATGAAGGCGGGGCAGCAACAAAGATCTCCTAAGCCCATGCTCTTTACGTCCTCTCCCCAAATAAAAAGACTGCGACGCACTCAAGGTGGCTGCGTGGCCCCTGTGTAGAAAATACATATCTTCTGTAGTGTTTTTCAGATTAAAAGCGTACTACGCTCGTGGAAATTTCATAAAAAGCCTAGTGTTGTGTAGCTACTAGACGTCGACTCTGTCTGAGTTGTGGCAACTAGCGGCGCGCGTCCTTCCTCGCTCCGTTTGAGAGTTTCTGCAAAAAAGTCGTCGAACCATTGGTGTACTCCCTTGCCAGTAGTATGCCGGCGAAGACGCAGGCGATGGGAAGTCTGTGTGTCGTAAATTGTATGTCAATATATTTCCTATTATTGGACTATACTATCATAATGTGATTCGTCGTATGTCGCCTGAGAGTTTATATATTTCATGGTAATATAGGGCTTTGTATTAAGTTATCAGTGACTCGGCTGACGGCAGCTGACTTTCGATATGAGTGAGAGGTTCTTCATCGTTGAGATACGTCTAATGGTTTATGTGCGTTGAAGATACTCCCTCCCCGAGACAAGCCAACATTCCTGGTCACTATATGAGCTCTGTATCACAGATTTACACCAAGAATCTTTTCAAGCGGTACGGTACTTGGTAATCGTCTCTACGTATAATTCTAGAAAAGCAAAATAGTAAGCTCACGATATGCTAACTGTCTCGTAGGGAACTTAGCTGATTAGTCGTGATCTAATGGTTTTGTTACGTCGAGACCGAGATCTTTGCGTCCTAAGAGGTTGCTCGTAACTGTGACAAAAGTTTCATTTGCGACATATTACTCTAGCCTGACGACAATTATTACGTCACTATAGTTAAGTAACTCGTCTCACCCGTCAGTCTCTCTATAACTCACAACCGTATTAGCTCGTCGCGAAGCCATCCAAACGTCGTCAGCAATTACCTCTACTTCCATTCTCGTCGGGTGATGGCGTAAACGGTACCAGCTGGACCCACTGTACACTAATACACCACACAGAACTCGTAACATCACGTCGCGTCATAAAGGACAGTGAGCGCGACCGCCGGTACCTTGCAGTGCACCCGGTCGGAAGTTATCTTACTAGAATTGATCTCGACCTACTATACACTTATACACAAATGGTTTTACAGCCAATATAGCAATTCTTAGCAGGAAGTCCATAGTCACGACTGTGATTCGTTGTACAGAACAACTTAGAACAGAAAGCCCATATATAATATTCATCTGTAGATAGAATAAACTGTTTACAGCGCTCTATACTTACAATACATAAAATAGCACATAACTTTAAAAGTCAAAACTAATTGACTTGCTAGTATTGAAGTTGTCAAATTTTTTGGCGCAAGAATTAATAATTACATATATACATAAAATCATGGTATTTACCCTACAAAAGTTTCACTTACTATGTGCGCTTAATAACCGGGTGTATTGCCTCTAATTACGTGAAAACGGTCTTAGCTCTCCGGGATCAGTTGCCGATAATGTCTCTGTATAATATTATCTATTAGACGAGTTTCGTGAAGTCTTATGTAACCATAGTCTACCTACAAAATTATCTCTTTAATGTACCTATCATTGTTCTTCCCTGACACTAGACTTCACGACAATTCTGGATGGGGTGGAATTTCATATTTTACCAAGTGTACTAGTGTCTTAGTGACTTTCAACCTGATCTCCCTGTGGAATTAGACATCAACACTAAATTTATTGTTGAGTCTAATAACCCATTAGAAATCTGTGAAAGGTTAAACACTGTAATTTGTAAAATGTGAATTTCACACCCCATCCATTAAAGTGAAAGTC
>NW_011364136.1:0-6417 GCF_000735185.1 Notothenia coriiceps | reverse complement strand
GTGTGCAGACGCTGTTCACCACACCAACAAAGGACGTCGGTGGGCGGAGGTAAAATAGAAATGATTGGGCAATTTATTTTTTTTGAAACAGAGCTGATGCTTTTTTTTTACTTAAGAGGTTGCATAATAATAAAACCAGGACTGTCAGAGATTCAACTCCTATTTGCCTTCTGTAAAAAAACTCATAATATGCATATTAAAACATATGTTCTTTCCGACAGATAAAGACAGAGAAAGAAAATGTGTGGTTGTTTCTCAGTAATGATGTACATGTGATTCAATCACTCAACATTACACAAGATGTGTGTACCGTCCATCTGTATGTCGCCATGTGTTTACTACATGCTGATAGCTGTATGTTCGTGTGCTGATCTATTTCGACGCTTCTGTGTTCTGGCCGGTTTAAGCTATAATACATCTCAGGGCACTTAATGTAAATATAAAATGTAGAGTCGATTATAAGAAAGGTCAACTGTTGACTCTCTCCGTCAACAATCTTCTATAATGTGTTATAAGTTCAACTGGTCTGTGTTTTGTAGAAAAGCCAAAATAATCAATTACAGTATATATATTTCAGCTGTTGTAAATAAAGCTCTATCTCAACCCTTAATAACTCTATTAATATAATAACTAAGGGATTTAAATAGTTACTCCAGCAATGTTGGTTGCCCTGTTCATATCATGTTTGGGCTGCTCAATAAAAGTACAGATTGGATGATAGAAGAGGGAATCGCAGCAGCCAAATAAATAAAACGATTTCAGAAATAAAGATGTGGTAGTAAAAGCTGATCAATATTTAGCTGAGATGCTGACGTTAGTGATTAGAAAGTGTGAAGTTAAATAAAAAAGCAGTGTTGTACTTACTACTAAATGTGCACAATGACTACTTTAATGTGATTACATAGTAAGTATATTGGGTTGAATGTTAATACTTTCACGCTTGCAGTAACATTTGAATGCAGACATTTATACTAATTATTACTACACTCTTGGGTACTTATTACTTTCCTTAAGATACAATATTCATGATCAAAAGTAAATACTTAAGTACAGCTACAAACACCTCCATTTTCCAAAATATAAGCTAGAAGCATTTTGTAAATGTACTTCATTCCACACTGGCTGTTCTTCAGCAGAAACAGGCAGCGCAGTGACAGAAGCTAGCCTTTAGCTTTAGCTTAAAGCTTCCATGCATTGAGGCTTGCCCTGCTAGCCCTTAGCCGATAGAATCCAGTGATCTATGATAGTAGAGGTCAAACACTTAACGGCGTAACCAAAGACACACAACCCCGCATAAAACAACGATGACAGGGCTCGAGGCAGGCCTGGAATATCCGGAGGCTGTGCAGTAAGCTAATGCTAAAGCTAAATGCTTGTGGGCTTACACGTAGACTAATACTATGCAGCATAACGGCTAACCTCTGACAGGCGGAGGGGTATGAGAGAGAAAACTGGGATGAGGTCGACACACTGCGTGTTTCGTCGCTACTGTCCGTTAAAAGCACAGCAGCCCGTGTGTTTTCCTCTTCACCATCACAGAACACCGGAGGAACCGGGAGGAAACATTACACAGCAACAGCAGCAGCAGCAGAGACCATCATGCCACCGCAGGAGAGCGGCCGCTTACTTCTTCTCTCTTCATGAAACTAGCTGCTGGCCCGCTGCTGACCGGGGCCTTTCTCATTTCTCGTTAATTCCCCTCCCGACTCCCCTCCGTCGACTTCCTTTCTCAATTCCCCCTCGAACTCCATATCCTCAGCTGTCTTAGTCCCGCCCACAGGAGATGCGAGCGGCAGGAAAGAGATGGGAAGCCCAGCAGGCGGTTAGAGAAATGAGAAATCCTCTCCCACTGAGCGGTTCATTTTAAAGAAGACGGCCATAATGACGAACAGGAGGCACAGCAGACCTCTGTCTGATTGACAGATGATGTCGTGATGACTTATTATACTTTTAATTCATTTTTTATTTTTTAAAGTTTTATTACAAGTATTCAAAAGGTAATGCGTAGGACACCACCTGTCTGTCCGCCGCATCTACGCGCGCGCGCACACACACAACGACACACACACACACACACACACCACACACAACACAAAAACACACACAGTAGCCTTACCACCACCCACCTACACACTGTACCAAACCACACACACACCTACAGTCGCTAAAGCGATATATCAGGATACAGCCGTTGTGTATTTTATTATGTGAAGCACTAAATGGTTTTAGAAAATATCGAGTAAAAGTAGAAAAGTATTATCATTCCAAAATATAGTTAAAGTAGCGGACAGTAAAAGTTAGTCATGTGCGATTGGTCCATTTCAGAAATAATATATAATGATATGTTTTATAATGATTGATCAATGAGAAGGGGTGTTGCGCGCGCGAAGAGAAGCGGCTGGTGTGAAAGGAGGGGTGATTGCAATGACTTTGTATACTGCAGGTAGCCTTTTTCTGAATTTACTCACTAATAGTTCTTATTTCCAAGCTGGGAGTTGGGCCTCACGATGCGCCATTATGTTCTTTATTTCTGTCTGTATGTACTTTTATTTGCGTTAAAAACTCATTCTGAATCTTTGTGTTTCAAGTCACAAGAAAATAAATATTGTTTATGCATACAAAGCTGGGAATTAGGTCATTACACACAGCATGCTGTGCTCGTTAGAAAACCACATTGCAGAGGGAGCGCTCACTTTCGGTTTTTTTCCAACACAATAATTATAATACAGAAATATGTAAGTTTATTCACCAACATGTTTACATTATCCCTTTTTCCCATAGAAAAGCCTTACAAATAGACCAAAGACAATGAAACCCAAACCAGTGCTCATTAGGCTTCATTTATCTTTAAGGCCTCTGCTTAGATATTGCATTGATTTACAATACACATTACTGAACGAGGTCAAGGGAATTAAATAAGATGTGAGGCAAATCATCACAGTTTTGTCCAGGAAAGAACATTCATCCACTTAAGAGCGAGGACCAACAAAGCCTGCCATCATTATACACGTCCAAAGAGGCAGGCATCAACCAAGACTTTATAATGCTCAAAGTTAAATTAATTATCAAAAGCGAATCAGCAGGGAAGAACATTCACAACTTAAGAGGAGGACAACAAAGCCTGCATCATTATACACGTTCCAAAGAGGGCAGGCATCAAACCAAGTATTTATAATGCTCAAAGTTAAATTAAGTTATCAAAAGGAATCAGGGTTATGTTTTTCAGACAAGGCAGGATGATTTTGCAAAGTGCCAACAATTACAGGAATTACCATTAACTGCCATTTCCTCAACTTTCATGTTACTATAAGGCGGCATCTACAGAGTGGACGGCAATCATCACAGTTTAGTCCAGGGAAGAACATTCACCACTTGAACAGGACAACAAAGCCTGAATCAAAAACCCAATACATGTTTTTATATTGCTCAAAATGAAGTTAAATTAAGTGATCAAACAGACTCATGGTTATGCCTTCTGTTGTTTAGATAAGGCAGGGTTGTTGCGGGATGATTTTGCAAAGTGTGACAATTACAGGGAATACATTCACTGCAATTTACAGTTTAGACCAGGGAGGAACATTCACCACTTCAGAGGAGGACAACAAAGCCTGGATCAAAAACCCAATACATGTATTTCTATTGCTCAAAAATTAAGTTAAATTAAGTTATACAAAATTAAGTTATAGAAAGAACTCGTTTTTCTGTTGTTTAGACAAGCAGTCTGAGGTGTCTCTAGTCCTTAAACATCCTCTTGAAGTTAAAGGTTATTATTTAGTTTACATGTTAAACAATAATTCTCTTAAAGTGTGAAGAGACGGATATTCTTTCATTGCTCGTTTACACAACAGTCAAACTACTTCAACTGGATTTATGGGCGACTGTGGCTGCGAAGGAGAGCGGGCGTCTTTCCACCAGAAGGTTGTGGGTTCGATCCCAGCCAGAGCAGTCAACATGTCGATGTATCCTTGCCCTCAGATACTGAACCCTGAGTTGTGAATGAGTGTGTACGAATGTTAGTTCCTAGAGTAAGGTGCTCTGTATGAATGGGTGAATGTAGATGAACTTGTAAAGCGCTTTGAGGGGTCGTAAAGACTGGATGAAGCGCTATATAAGTACAGTCCATTTCTCATTGGTGGTCGAGGACACTCTTTTTCTTCAGCGAATCAGTCTGAGGGGTCTCTAGTCCAGCGGGCTCTGGAAGATGAGTCTGATGCAGCCGGCCTCCCCGCTGAGCGCCTCGATGCAGAAGGGGCACGCAGAGTGGAAGGTGTGTGTGCCGTGCGGCAGCGGGATCTGACTCCAGTACGCTGCCGTCTTCGCCGAGCACACGTGTCCACAGGGGATGAATGTGTGTGTGGGCGGCTCTGCGTCCAGGTAGAAAGCCGCCTCGCAGCCCAGCCACAGGGGCTTGTAGGGGCCCCTCGTGCGGCACATGGGGCACTCTCTCTCCTGGCACTCCGCCTCCACCTCGGGGTTGCGGCGGCCCCCCCAGCCGTGGTATCCGTGCACGTGTCCGCAGCGCAGGTAGGCCCACGGCTGCTTCTCGTCCAGGACGTCTTTGCGCCGCATGCTGGGGAAGGCGAGCGTGTTGAGGCCCACGGGGCACTGCGGCCGCCCCGCGTTCAGCTCCTGCCTCAGGGCCTCCAGGTGTTTGACGGTGGGGGTGTGGGCGAGGCCCTCCGCCGTGCGCCACAGCAGGGTCGCTCCACACAGGTCCACCAGGGAGCCGTCCACCAGCTCGTTACACTCAGGCTCCATCTGGAGAGAGAGGAGCAGATATACAGTGGGACCATGAGTCCTGTTGGAATGTCTTTTATAAGATAAGGACGGAATAAGAGGAGATATGACACGATACAACGATAGGACAAGACAAGTTATGCTACAATACGGAGCGATATGACAATAAACAACTCGATATGACAAGACACAACAAGATATACTATAATCTGATGCAACAATACGATGCAATATGACACGACAAGATTAGATACGCTACGATACGACATGATAAGATACCATAAGACAAGACACGAGACTATACGATAGGATAAAAAACGATTTAAAAAATATGCTTAATTTTCCACAAGGATATTTTTTTGGCTAACACTGCTGCATCCAACTTAAAAAATGAAGAAAAAAAAATAAAAAATACATAGGTATTATAAAAATGAGGGAAGAAATTCTGAAAACTATTTGATAAAAGTAAAAACATATGAAACAGTTGCTGGAATTGCTTTTTGTATTGTCACGAAAGAAAGCTTGAGCGGTTTCCTGCCTCTTAAACATCTTCTTGAACTTAATGGTTATGATTTAGTTTACATGTCAAACAGCAGTTCTCTTAAAGTGTGAAGTGGAAGATATGATGTCCTTCTTAAAGCTTCCATTGTTGCTCATTTACACGAGTCAAACTCAACTTTGCTCTGGTGCATTTCTAATGATCCACAGATGGTGGCAGTAATGTGCAAAGACAGATATCGATGCACTGACAAAGGGCCAGGATGAATAACTACATGTTTGTTAGAAACACTGAATGTTTACCTTAAAACATTGACTGATGTGTTTACATCAAAACACTATCTACAGCTCCCATGCAGAGTAAGGCTCACCCACCATCTTGCCCCTCTGCTGAGAGGACCTGGTCTCCCTCAGCGTGAACACGTTTCCACAGACGGAGATCTCCCTCCACAGGCCGGGTTTGGAGCCCTGGGTGAAGCCCTGTCGGGGGTGCATCACCAGAACCCCGTTGGTGGTCAGTCCGTCCATGTGACCGTCCTGCATCCTCCATTTAGCTGCTTTCTCCTGAGAAAAAAGTTACAAAATATGACCTGTTATTACACAGAACACATAACATGATCTATAGAGAGGCGAAGCCCCTCCCTTTCCGGGGGAGCTCCATGGGACCTTATCTCGGAAAAAGTATGTATTGAAGTCGATGGAGAGAGAAAGATTATCTTTTGATCCCGTTTGAATTGTGCCACGAATTACACATATGATGTTTGTCAATTTAAAAGATAATTTTGCAAGTCAAAAAAATTAAATGTCGTAAAACTGTGAAGTAACACTTTGTGTGAAACCGCTCAATGAACTACATCTCCCGTCTCGCACCACACACCCAGATGGCGTCACGTTGGCACATTTCACTTCTTTCTTTTAGAATGAGGCGAAAAGTATTAAAAGAGGTGAAAATCACTCCAAGTCTGGGCATGTTGAGAGCTGTACATACACACAAGGGGAGTTAGTCGGTTCCGTAAGAGCCAGCATGCGGGACCGGGATTCTGGGATTTGTAGTCTTTCTAGTTGTGTATTTTTCATAGTCTTATATTTCAACAGTTTTACGACAAACTGACTTTTTTGACATGAAAATGATTTTTTAAGATTGACAAACATCATGTGTGTAATTCATGGCACAATTAAATG
>NW_011364135.1:0-3831 GCF_000735185.1 Notothenia coriiceps | reverse complement strand
ATTATAACGTAAGTTAGTAGTGTGTGTGTGTGTGTGTGTGTGTGTGTGTTTGTGTGTGTGTGTGTGTGTGTGTGTGTGTGTGTGTGTGTGTGTGTGTTTGACTTAATCTTATGTGCAAGGACATTTTAGGGTTAGGGTAACTGTTGAGTAGAATTGTACCACTTCCCGTTCCCTCATCTGGAAGCCAATGGTCTTTTGAATGTGCTTTTGCCTGAAATAAGGTCTAACTCAAGCTGAAGAGATTTTAACATTTTTTACACCCCCATTGGTTTAAAACGCCGGTTGCTAACAAGTGTCTAAATGAGATGTCTAAATATCATCACGACCAACATGGCCTGAAGTCATGTGACCGTGCTGTAGTTCCTTTATAGCCCAATGTTAGCTTTTGTCTTAAAAAATCATAGAGTGGTGTTAATACGTGGAGATAATGCTCCAGGTGAATATTAATGAAGGTCCTAACAGGGGCAGTAGCACAGGTGTGTGTGTGTGTGTGTGTGTGTGTGTGTGTGTGTGTGTGTGTGTGTGTGTGTTTCTTTTTGTGTGTTTAAGAGAGCGATGAATCGCCCTGCGGCCATGTAGGAAGATGAGGGAGGTGCATTTGTTTTGTCAGACTGAGCAGCCTGCAGTCATGTGAAGGTAGAAGTTTGTGTGTGTGTGCGTGCGTGCGTGCGTGCGTGCGTGTGTGTGTGTGTGTGTGTGTGTGAATCATGCAAACTCCCCTGGTGTTTGACGCTTCTTCGTCTCTGCTTCTGATTCAAATTCAGTTTAAAAATACAGCTGATTTGACTGAAACAGAGAACGGAGCAGGCTCTAAGTCACTGTTATAATAGGTTACTTACATGTTATATATATTTCATAATGTGGAACCTAAATGATTTAATTTCACCCCCACTCCACATGAATAAGGCAAATGCTCCACTTAAGCCGTTAACAGTGAAATTATTTATATAAGAATCAACGTTCATTCTTCACCAGGTGAAAAATAACTCAACGACCACTTACCAGCTTCTAATGGTGATGAGCAGTGTGACTGTTAAACCTCTGAAGAAGGCTTGAAATGTGACTTCTGAGTTCCTATTCTTTTGGCTCTTATTTAAAATATATGCATACTTCTCATTAGGTGTGTTTATAGTGTATAAACAGCAAGAAAAATGGTCAATAATAAACCCAATGCCCTTCTGTATGTTACAACTCCCGTACTATTGCTATCCATACTATGAGTGTGTACCAATCAATACGTATGTCAAAGGCAATATGCCAAAAATATCCGAATGTGCCTCCAGTCATATTTTGCAGGTTGCTAACCGTCTTTTTTAATTCTACTGTTGCACAGTATATGCAAGAGGGTCAAAGAAACAGCACATGTTGTGTAAGGGCAACTTTAGTACATAATACAAGAACAATATAATAGTGTGTAATTCAGTTTTAAATGTCAATACATCACATTGTACCCTGAAAGCTGTTCACCAGGTAAAACAAACCAGAAAAGGTAAATGGATTTATTCTTAGCGTTTGTTAGCTTGTTAGCTTATGGCAGAAATTCTTCTTCTTTGGATATTTTGCCAGTCAACCAGCAGCTCCAGGTGCATCGACTGAATGGAAGATTTAGATAAACTCCCTCTGAAGGAAATACAGGGATTTTAGCCATTGACATCCACAAAAACATTTAATACAGGGAAGGGAAAACCACAAAAAGTATACTATATAGCGCCTCTCCAATAATGTTTTCCAATTTTAAATGTAAATAACAATTTGTTTTGGTGTCTGCGTTATTCCGTTGTTATGTCTGTTAAAATAGATATTATTGCAGAAGAGTAACAGCTGATGGGTGTATTTTTACGTTTGCTGTGATCACCCTGAGAGACAGCTGCAGGCCGGGGGCTGCAGATATTCCTCTCTTCTGATGAAGACCTCCCCTCAGCTTTCTTTACTCCGTTTGTTTACGCAGCGAGACATCATGTAGGCGGCAGCGTGGGCGTGTTGGTGCTGTTTAGCCTGCAGTGTGTGTGTGTGTGTGTGTGTGTGTGTGTGTGTGTGTGTGTGCGTGCATGCGTGCGTAGACAGTCAAAGCTTTCTTTCTCACATGAAGTTGTTTTATATTGATTTCAGTCAAAGACACTACGGTCAAAGATATGACGACAAATAGTCTGAAGAGGACAAACACCAAGCGCTTTTCTTTGCTGAAAATAAGCTAAAATAAGACGTACTTTTTTTTAAATCCCACAAGGGGAATGACGGTACTAACACGCATGTTGCATGTTTTGTTTTGTTGCTGAGGAGCAGTCGGAGGTCTGACTCCTTGCTCAGGGCCACGTCTTTTTTGTGTTTGGTCCGTACCAGCTCTCGAACAAGTTACCCTCGGGTCACCAAGCCAAATCTTTCCCTTGCAGCCACATAGGAATAGAGTTTTTATAAATAAATAACTGATCCCTGGAGGACAGTCCCACACAAACACACAGGTCTCGGTTGACGCTGGTGTTTGCCTCCTTTCTGTTTCCACTGGAGGACCTCAGGGAGGGAAGTGGAACAACAGAGTCAGAGGAGACAGAAGAAGAAGATCGTGAAGACCGTGCGATGTTTCGAAATGCTGTTTCTTATCATGTGCAGTTTATATACAAACACATTCTTGCATTTCACACAATGAAGCTTTATGTGTTTTCTTCTCTGATCAGCCTCTTACTGACTATTTAGTTAATGTTCTGTAACACATGCAACTTGTATTATATATACACATCATAATATATTCAAGTAAAAGTACAATTACTGATTTTAAAGACCAGTCAAATAGGTACAAGTACACAATAAATGGCTCTTATCAAAGTAGCAAAATTGACTTCCATACTGACTGATCAGATTTTACGGCATCAATGTTGTGTTCCTTCATTTCTAAAACGCTTAACAATCTGTTCATCTGAGTGGGAAAACGGACAGATGTAGGAACATGAAAGAGACAAATAAAATCTGAGTTGAATCTATAAAAAGCGGATCTATTTGATGTCATATTGAGAATCCAGATGCTGTGGAAGGATCCATAATCTGTAAAGCTGCTGTCCGTCCGTCCAGCTGTTTCATCTTCTGCCAGGACGCTTCAAAGACCTCTTTATGATCGGGAAATATCAGCGTCCCACCTTCTTCTTCTTTTACTCCTTTTTAGTCTTCCACTTCTTCTTCTTCTGTTCAGCTTCTTTGTGTGATTGATTTGTGAGAATATCCTCGCTATTCTTCATCTTTGTTGTGTCTCGTCAGATTTGTTAGTATTATTTCTCTGTTTAGTTAATACCGTAGAGTCCGCATCTGCTAACCCTTTTTTGTTGTCTGTCATTTCCTGTTTTACTGCTAGTGGATCGCCGGAGCTGTTAGATTAACATTAACATGCTTATTCTAGTTCTAAGTGCAATGCCTTGCGGCCTGTAGCACCATCCTTGATGGAGCATATGTGTGGGCAGGAAAGGAGTGAGCAGAGAGTAGAGTAGTTGTCGATTTTTGTTCTGTTTTCTGTGACTATCTGCCTCACCCTTTCAGACGTTCAGTTGCGCGCGCTACTAAAGAGACGTGTTACCATGGAAACCAAACAACGGTGTAGCTGTATTAAAGTCCGAGTGGAAACAGTCCTGAGTAAATCGGATTTTGTCAGAAATCGGGAGAAATGCGGGAGAAATATGACCCCGGGAGGAAACCGGGAGAGGGCAATGAAATCGGGAGTCTCCCGCAAAAATCGGGAGGGTTGACAAGTATGCCAGGATCCCTTGGCTAACTAACAGGGAGTCCCCATTGACTTGCATAGAGCTCCCTGAACGCTGGTAATAGACGAGTTGGGATGGCGGAGAAATG
>NW_011364134.1:0-4685 GCF_000735185.1 Notothenia coriiceps | reverse complement strand
TCAGAGACTGTCATGTTCATCTTCGTGACTCTGGGGCTGCTGGTCTGCACTGAGGAACAAGAAACGATAAAAACAAGTCTAATTCAATGTTTTAACATTTATCAGATTTAGCTCAAGTATGTGAGCAGGCTTCTTCAGTTTGAAAAATGTACTCAGAACAAGTTATTTGAGATGTTTCATCTTAAAACATGTCAGGGGTAGATAACCTTCCTTTGTTTGTATAACCATGAAATGAAGTGCTCACAAACGAAAGAAGAGGAAGTGATGTCTAAGAATTCCAGAGAAAGGTAACTCAGAATAAAGTATTTTATTACAGGATGTTAAAACAATACTCTGTTTAACATTTATAATAGTTTTATTGCAAGATTGTAAGATCAAAAAGTGACATGTGGAGTTTTCTCAAATGAATTTATTTGCAGTCAAAAAACTGATCGCTTCTTACTGCCGATAACAATTCATCGTTTATCCATAAAAACAGTCGGTTATTCAGGGACAAAATGCAGAAAACAAAGCCTGGTTGTCAGTGCTTTGCTTTAGAAGCCAATTATCTTTGAATAAAACATTTAAAACAGAAAAAGTATAAAGAAAAAAAAATTGTTCTGTAGAAAATTACATAAAACCAGCACACTGAATTTAATGTTATTATAATGTGAAATTATTTTGAGTTTTTTGATACATTACAATACTTTGCTTCTTTGGTTCATTCTTTCAGCTTTTACTACGTTTTAAATGTAACCTTAGAATAAAATTAAAATAAATATTGTTCATCAAAATGTGTCCTGTGCTAAGAGATCATTTTTATTAAAATCTGCTCCTTTTACAAAAAACAGAATATGCTTTTTTCAATAAATAGCATCTCGTTAAAATGCAATTAAAAAGTCAAACTATAGCATATCTACAACATGTCCTTATAGAATAGAATAGTATAGAATGTCATAATAAGTCATAAGAAAGTCAAGCATAACATAACAAAAAAAATCATTTCATCATAATAGGCCATAGCATCACCAAATAGTCTGTCATTTAAAAGCATGTTTGGCCATAATACAAGTGTCATAGTATGATATGCTATAAAGAAAAATATTTAAGGAGCCACAGTAAAGTATATCACAAAGAAATGTCACAAAAGGTCACAAGAGTCCTTGTACAGTAGGCTACTGTAAATGTAATAAAAAAATCTTGCAATTTGTTCAAGTAGAGTTTGTTTTTTTGGTCATTCAAGTTTTATAGCTTGGCAAAAATGTCATTACAAAAGTAAAAGTTTGGTATCCAATAAAAATGTCAGTACAGAATAAAAAGTCAAGCCAAATATGACAAAAGTCTACAATGTTTTATGGACAGTAGGACATTACAATCTAATTCAAACAAGTCAAAGTATAGTCTGCCATAATATGTCATTGTAAAGTGTGTCATTAAGTCAATGTTAACAAGAAGTCCTGTTATTATCATCTGCCATAAAATGTCCTGGTGTTGTGGGCCATGAAAAGTGCAATGGTATAAAATCATAAAATAAGTCACAGTTAAATATGTCGTTAAGAATGTCACTGAAAAGTCATAGTAGTTATTTGTTTTGTGCAGAATATGTGCTGTGTGAAGATATCTTTGAGATTTTACCACAGGTATCTTTAGTTTGGTATGCAGTCATGGAAAATGCAAGAGGTGTGAGACACTGAGCTCTGAGAAAGGAAGTGGTTATTATTGTCTGTGCAGGAAACCAGCTAGAAGAGTTCAAGTAAAGCAAACAGTGCAAACCACACCTTTTATTGTTTTTATGTAATGTATTGACACAAATGTAATGTTTTCTTTTCCCTCTTTTGCTTCATCTGGTGCAACATAGACCAACTGAAATGTAAAGTGCCTTGTTAATCATCCTGTAATTGACTTTCAGTTCATATTTTCACATCATGCAAATGTGATGTGGTTTTTACAGGAAGAAGACTTGGTGATGTGTTGTTAGAGCTAAACAGGACTCACACTGTAACCTGTGACATTGAGTATTCAGGCAGGGCAACCGGACAGAGACTGTCATGTTCATCTTTGTGATTGTGGGGCTGCTGGTCTGCACTGAGGCACAAGGTAGGATAAAAGAGTGACACCCTCCTCTCCTCTTGCCGAGCTATGACCCCTCCCTTCTCGGTCCCCCCCCTCTCAAACAATCGTTTGTTTCTGGTGTCTTTGAGATAGTCACAAAACTCTCCAATTGTGGATGGAAGTTGAACACTGCAAATATAAAATTCGATCAAGAATGACAACGAAAAGGAAAATAGTGAGCCTCGTCATATTTGAGGTGACAGACGGAGACCTGCTAAGATAGTTCAAAGTGTCTCTTTAACAAGTGTCCTTTGAGTTAGGAAGGTCCCACATTAAATCGTGCGAAAGAACAGGAATTAACTTAGAATCGATAGCAAAAAATAATATAAAGGTCGTTTTATTTAGTTTAAGGGGTTTCTTTGTTGTCGAAACCACTGTAAGTACTTCGTTCTAGGAGAGGGAAAGCGGTTTGTGTCCTCAGGGCGGTGACTAGGGAAAAATTTTGCTCTGTGTAGTATTGGTCATTTATAGTGTGTGTTATATCTTAAGAACTTACAATGAGGTTATGCGTGAGAGAAAGACTGAGTAAGACTAAGTCAGTCGATTTTAGTGGTCAGAATAATACTTGTCTTGGAAGTATTAATGGGTCCACTTGTGGTAGTGCACTGTTGAAGTACCATTACAAGTCGAAACACAGATGAGGACGACTAATATCTCTATATTGAAAATCGACTTTTCACCTTGTCTGTACATTTTGTTTCCTGATTGTTAAAAGGGTAATGGTAATTATGTCGATGCTGAGGAGTGGTCTTTACAGTAGTCTTTTGTTAAGACCACACTTAGATTTAGATTACTACGTAACCAGGGAATGAGAAGGGGGAGGGGGGGGGGGGGTGGTAGTCAGGTGTACCAACACAGTGGGTTGAAACTAGGGAAAAAGAGGTATATGATTTCATCGAAACACGTTCTTGAGAGATTAACACCAAGTCAACCAAACATAAATTCAATTACAATACAAAAATTTTTTTCGAGTCTTCCACAGTCAATACGTTGTTGGTAATATGAACCAAATTTATATGGAAGAAGAGAAAAAAATATTTCTACAGACAGTTATAAAAAGAAGAGATTTGAAGAAAAAGGTTATAAAGATAAGTGTACAAACCGAAGATTACGAAGTCTAACTATTGGTCCTAAAGCAAAGAACCAGTAAAAGGGTGAATTTTGTTCCAAAAAAAAACCTATCCTTCTATGGGTAAGGTAACTACCGTCATCCTTCCCAACATACAGGTGTAGTCCGACTGAACTTCCTTTGAGAAGAACCCTGGTGTCAACTACGTAACAAAAATTTGAGAATTTCTCAGTTGAGAAAAGGACAAAATTCGTCCTGTGGTACTGACACATTAATCTAGTACAATTTTGTAACTTCANATGTCCTGGTGTTGTGGGCCATGAAAAGTGTAATGGTATAAAATCATAAAATAAGTCACAGTTAAATATGTCGTTAAGAATGTCACTGAAAAGTCATAGTAGTTATTTGTTTTGTGCAGAATATGTGCTGTGTGAAGATATCTTTGCACGTTCTCTTTCTTTGAAACTCAGTGTAAAAACGTTGAAATGTTACCGCAGCTATCGTTTGGTATGCAGTCATGGAAAATGTAAGAGGTGTTAGACACTGAGCTCTGAGAAAGGAAGTGGTTATGATTGTTTGTGCAGGAAACCAGCTAGAAGAGTTAAAGTAAAGCAACACATAAACTAATGTGAGTAATAAACAGTGCAAACTACACCTTTTATTGGTTTTATGTAATATATTGACACAATTGTAATGTTTTCTTTTCCATCTTTTGCTTCATCTGGTGCAACATACACCAAATTAAAAGTAATGTGTCTTGTTAATCATCCTGTTATTGACTTTCACATTAAAATCTGCTTTATTGACAAACGTTTGAATTAAAAAAAGGTCTTTATCAAAGGATCCCAAAACAGAGTTAAGAGAGGGATTTAAAAAAAGAGAAGTTCATATTTTCACATGATGCAAAAGGTTAAGTGGTTTTTACAGGAAGAAGACTTGGTGATGTGTTGTTAGAGCAAAACAGGACTCACACTGTAACCTGTGACATTGAGTATTCAGGCAGAGCAACCGGACAGAGACTGTCATGTTCATCTTCTTGATTCTGGGGCTGCTGGTCTGCACTGAGGCACGAGGTAGGATAAAAACACGTCTAATTCAATGTTTTAACACAGCGGATTTCAGTGATCGTGTCCTGCTTAAAACAGTAAACAGTTTGACTCTTTAAGAGTTTAAAAACGTGGTATCACCAGGCCCGGACTGGCCATCGGGAGAACCGGGAGGTTTCCCGATGGCCTGGCTTGCTGGTCTGAGGATTCTTTTTTTTATGTATATATTGTGAACGCAACGCTGCGCAAATGTGGGTCTGACTCTGCCTCACAGATTGTGACTGGCTGTCTACATGATGTGGCTTGCCGACATGGCCACTTTCATACAGATCATACACTAAAGCCCTCGATTGGTCTCTGTGTGTCATCAAGTCCGGGAGGGTGTGTGTTTAGCGAGCGAGCGAGAGACAAAGCGCGCGCACCGGTTACGTGTATTGTTGTTAGCATCTGGTGCTAGCTAGCTGCGCTAACGGATATAA
>NW_011364133.1:0-13015 GCF_000735185.1 Notothenia coriiceps | reverse complement strand
CATGCTCTCTTACGTACACACTCTATCTAGTCAAACACACACCTATACTCTCACATCTTGACATGCATACAGTCATGAGCAGCAGTGATACAGGATCAGTTCACACAAATGAACAGTTTTACAGGACAACTGCAGATTGACAATAGTGGGAAAGAATGCAATGTTGTTGAGTTATTTTCATCTAATTTACATAATAATTGGCATATTTCTTTTTTGTATTTCAGGAATTCAAGTAATATGATTTTGATGTACAAACATGAACAAAAACGAATTACATTAAATTGTGGATAAACAGAAATATAGAGTGGAAAGGGTGTATGAGAAATTGAGTTTCATGAACTTGCGCCCTGCAGACCTGATCTGATTGAGTTCCACAAGCTGACGCGGTCCAATGCAACCCACAACCTCCAGCAAGCTTTCAACATCGCTGAGCATAACCTGGGCCTCACCAAACTCCTGGATCCTGAGGGTGAGAGTGAGCTGCTTATAGTGTAGAGGTGCTTTTCTTTCACTAACTGAGATCATAACAAAATCTGTGTTTCTCTCCCTCTGCTCTCTGTCTCAAACACCACTCTCAGATGTGAACACAGAGAACCCAGATGAAAAGTCCATCATCACCTATGTGGTCTCCTACTACCACTACTTCTCCAAGATGAAGGCTCTTATTGTGGAGGGCAAGAGGGTTGGCAAGGTAACAGAGTGGATATGTGCAGATACACACATAGACATCAGTTATGTTGCAAGGTAAACGTCCGTGAATTCTATCCTTTCTATCACAGAACTGGGAACAGCTAGCCTTTGTTTAAATGTTAACTGCAATGTGTTCTAGCTGTTTGTCATGGACTACTCGTATCTATCTGACGTAGTTTAACTGAATCTACTTGACGTCAAAAATAAAAATTGTTGTTCCACATGTGTCACAAGCAGGTCAAAACCACAGAGTTTTTCTTTTCTGGATGATACCAAACTCAAAATGACAGGACACTCCAAAATGTTATTAACCATTATGATTGTACTTTTAATGTATATCATTCAAAATGTATAACTCCAAATGTACATCTTTTAGCAAAAGAATAGATAAACTATAAGAAAGATGTCAAGCACATTCTTGTCTTAAACAAAAGTGAACACAAATATTTTTCTTGTTGTTTGTGAATCTATTTGTGAGATTCTGCGTTCACAGTCTCAATATTCGCATATGAGAGTAAAAGCTCCACAGACAAAAAAATGTCTATCCCTGGGAACTACTACATTAGCAACCTTTATGTGACATTTTATGAAAGTTGAAGGGCCTTCATTGACTGCTAGCTAAAACACAAGAAATAGAGAAATATAAAAACATTGTTATCCTGAGAAATGTCTCTAACTGTATCTCTCTCCTGCTCTTTCTCCTTTCATTTCTTAACCCTGGCTCTCTCAATCTCCTCCTAACCTGCTCCCTCGGTCTGACTCAGGTGCTAGACAGTTGTATTGAAGCAGAGAACATCGTGAACCGCTACGATGCCCTGGCCTCAGACCTGCTGGACTGGATAGAGAAGACCATCGCGGTCCTCAGCAACCAGAAGTTCGCCAACTCTCTGACCGGAGTCCAGCAGCAGCTGCAGGCCTTCACCACCTACTGTACCATCGAGAAGCCCATCAAGTACGTTGTGTGGATCTTTAAATGGCATCTTGAGATTTAATGCCATTTTTGTCTCATTTATCAAATGGCAAATGCAAAATGAGGTAGGCTTCATCGTGCATGTGTATGAATTCATGCGCACCCTATACTTAAAAGCACAATGTCTTTAAAACACTACTTCTGACCACATAGTTAAAAAAAGTGGAAAGTCAATCAATAATTGAATACTTGAAAAATGTATCCACTACAACATTTATGGATTTCCAGCTGAGTAAATGTGAGTATTTGCGGCATCTGTTGAGATAAGAAATATATATGAATATATAATAAGAGAAAGAAACAACAATATATAAAGCATGATTTTGAAAATGGTTTGAACGACAAGGGGCTGGAGGAATTATAATCCTGGTCGTCCATATATCCATCCCATTTTCATGAAATATATATCTCAGGAATGCCTGGGGAATATGAAAATAAAGTGAATACCTTAAGGTTTGGGATCATACAAAATGTTACTGCAGACATTGCCTTAAACTCTGGGAAAACACAAAGGGCACTGTCTTTGTTTTCTGACAGTAATAGACAAATACAATCGAATCATAAAAAAAGAAAATGAGATAAATGAATAATGCAAACAACTGTTACCTCTAGCCATAGATGACATACTTCTCAGAATTAATCAGTTTCCACGAAAAACATGTGCGCACTTTCTCTCTGCATACTGTACATCAAGGTCACAATGTCTTATTTTGATTGACCGGCTCCTTGTTTGTTCAGAAAATGTCACTTTATTGGATCAAAGAAGTAACGAATGGCCAGGTGTTGGTACAGTACCCCCCCCCAGAGGGATGAATGATGAGCTGAGAAATCGTCCTCTCCTCAGACCTCCGTTCACGCTGTTAGTGTCCTTCAGCTCTGAAACCTGAGCAACTCTGCGTCTGAGGTTTATTAATCCAAGCACGTCCTACACAGGAAGCGGCCTTTGAAAATTGATCTTTTTAAAGAAACTGACTAACTTGATTTGTCCGTTTCTCGCTCAGGTTTCAGGAGAAGGGGAATCTAGAAGTTCTTCTGTTCACCATCCAGAGCAAGCTCCGAGCCAACAACCAGAAACCCTATGTGCCTCATGACGGGAAGCTCATCTCAGAGATCAACAAGGTCAGACATCCCCACTGCTTAGTCCTTCTATTAAACACATTATATCACCTTTTGCTAAATCATTCAGTGGCGACACACAAGTGAGTTATTGATAAATGAAAATATTGACATGGCTCTTGAGAGAAAACCTGCACCTTCAACATGAACACTTTACTGTAAGAGCCAAGCACATATTCTTATTTGCGAAAAAAGTTATTTATGTTGGCATGACATTTACATATCATTTTAGTTATTACGTACTTGAACTACATTAGTTTACCAGTTTGGATCGAAACTTTGTGTAAGTGGCCTAGGACCTTTGCAAATTGGATAAACAGCCACTAAAGTTATTTTCCTGTTTAAACGGTAACATTTTCCATTACCCTATTATTGTTCTATGACATTACCACCATTAATGTTTTTTGTATCGTTTTGTATCCCAGGCCTGGGAGAGGCTGGAGAAGGCCGAACATGAGAGGGGCGTGGCTCTGCGTAAGGAGCTGATTCGTCAGGAGAAGCTGGAGCTGCTGGCTCAGTGCTTCGACCACAAAACCACCATGAGACAAGCCTGGCTCAACGAGAACCAGAGACTCGTGTCACAGGTATGTTCCTTACAGAGCTGAAATACTGCTATACAGTTCCATTTTCCTTTAGATGTCATATTTAAAGTTTTATGCATGCTATTTAATCTACTTTCATGGATGCAAAGTCCAATATTGCAGATGATAATACATTAAGATAAATATTGGATACATTTTAGACTTCATTAGTTTCAAAAAAATGAAAGGGCACAGCTTTAATGTGAGTTTAGGACCTGCACATAAAAGCATGATTCATCACAACTAGTCTATCCTGGACCAGTCTGCAACTTACACTTAAGTGTGTTTGTTGGTGTCTTATTCATGTATTTCATCACTCTGTTCCTTTGATTATTTCTTCTTTGTTTACAGTAGGAGACATCGTTTGTTTAGCAGAAGAATCTGGATTTTCCTGAGATTATAAATGTATCCAGAAAATGGTCATACATTACCAGTACATGCACTATAACAGTTAAAACACAAAGTGGGTCTGCAGGAGGATAGTATTCCATTCAGATGAATTGACAGGCTGTATAATAATAAAATAAACCTGTGTATGTAAAGTCCTATAATACTGTGTGCAACTCTCTTTTCTCACTCCTATCCTCTTTGTCCCCCCACTCTTAGCCACGGCTGCACCCTTACCTTTCCTTTTATTTCACATTGTTGTGCTCTCTGCCTACAGGACAATTTTGGCTATGACCTGCCAGCAGTGGAGGCGGCGATGAAGAAACACGAGGCCATCGAGGCGGACATAGCCTCGTATGAAGAGCGGATTGGCGTGGTGGTGGAGCTCGGAGCAGAGATGGAGGCAGAAGGATACTACGACATCCGGCGTATCCTGGCACGGAAGGAGAACATCCTGGGACAGTGGAGCCTGCTGAAGGAGCTGGTGGCTGGGAGGAGGACCCGGCTGGAGAAGAACCTAGCCATGCAGAAGACCTTTCAGGACATGGTCTACATGATCGACTGGATGGAGGACACACAGGTACCAGAGGATGTGTGAGAGAGATAAAGACACTTTAGACTGAACCAATTCAGTAGTTTAATAAAGACAGAGGAAAGGAAATAGTGGACAATGTTACAGAGGAGCTCCAAAGTCTGAATGATAAATATTAAAAAGGGGACATGAGAAAGACAGAAAGTGAAAGGAGAAGGACAAAGTGTTATACATATTAAGTACAAATAAAAAGTAGAAATGGAACTGCTAAACATACAAAGACATCCTTATGTATAATTACATTACATCTGTCATCTGTCTCCTGCTCTCTTCCAGGTCCAGCTGCTGTCCAAGGACTTTGGGAAGCATCTTCTGGAGGTGGACGACCTGCTGCAGAAACACAGCCTGCAGGAGGCCGACATCACAGTGCAGGCGGAGAGGGTGGAGACTCTGAACACCGCTGCACTCAAATTCACCACCATAGAGGGTATACTGCATGTGTACTGAACATTGTGCTGGTGTAATGTTTCATTTCATCTTCCTTAAACTTCATATGGTAACAGAAATCCAAACCAAGTTTCAAGGTTTTTAGTTTGCATTGCTGGTATTGAAGGCTGGCATCATAAAAATTGAGTTTCTAATTGATTTCATGAGAACCACGAAAAGGAATTATCTCACGCTTTGGAAAATTATCACTGAACACAGTGTTTAAATAAATCCCTTTACTGCAGGTTGCAGAACACTAATACAATTATTTTTAAAAAGCCATTTATCAGAATGTGATATAAAAGCCAACTCATGAATTTATAAGGACTACAGGGTGTAACATTAACAACAGCATCATCTCTACAATATTTACACTATACAACATATACTGATCCTAACACTAGGATGGGTCAAATGCAGAGAAACCTTTTTGTTACATAGTACCTGTACTGTGTAATGACAATAAAAGTGTATGATATGTATCTATATTATATATATGTCATCGGAAGGAGAGCCAACAATTTTTCCCAAACTTCCTCAGTGCTTTTTATTTTGTAACAGACCAACCTAATTAAAAAAGGAGTTAAAATGATCAAGTAATCATCTTATTTAGTCACGATAAGTGGAAATACAAAACAAATGGAAAACAGACATTCTGAACTTGATATCAGTAAGGTGATCTGCTCTGTGCATTCTGTGCATGTTCTTTATTCTTTTAAGGTAATACAGCTCAGAGTACACAACTCTAACAAATAAAGTGCTGTTTCAATTTTATTTATTTTTTCATATCGTCATTGACTTCATCTTTTTGTCTCCCAGGTTACCAACCATGTGACCCACAGGTGATCTGTAACCGTGTCAACCATGTGTCTTCCTGTCTGGAGGAGCTGAGACAGCTGGCAGCTAAAAGACGTGAAGAGCTGGAGGAGTCCAGACAGCTGTGGGACTTCTTTCAGGTAGGAGGGGTTAACAGGCATGAGACATATCTTTTATATACAAAATAGTTTGATAGAACAAACTCAGAAAACGTTTTTACAGGTTAAAAGACTGTTTAACTCATCAATGACATACTGTTTGTTCATAATACATTGTTTATTTGCAGCTTTAGACATTGAATTTTTATTGCCAAAACTTTGGCAGACAAATAAAGCCTTTGAATCTATGAAATATGATATGAATATCATAGGTGACTTTCTAGAAGGCTGTGAAAGACGGTAGAAATTCTAATCAGATACCAACAGAAATTAAAGCTGTTTGTTATAAACTCAGACATATTTTAAACACACTCTACACTATATTTTTTATTTTGGGCTTCGCATCATATTGTCTTTCTTGGCAGTCAATAATCATCTGTCTTTCCTAAAAAGTCTGCGTCTGACTGTGATAACAGAGAGATGATGAACGAGTTATTAATGTTACTGAACAAGCTTTGAGAAGGAACTATGAAAGTAATGAGTGTATAATGAGGATAGCGTAGACTCATTGGTGTCAGGGTGAGTGAAGCAGGCAGGACCCAAATGCAGATTTTACAGATAATACCTTTATTTAAAGGTTAACTTAGAACAAACAGAACACTTCCCCGTGAACACAGTCAAGACAAACAAGGAACTAACAATGACAGACAGAAAAAACAGAACTAAAATACACACAAGAATAATCAAAGAGACAGGTGAGGAGGGAGGGAGAAAACCCAGGGGCACAAGGTGAACACAATCAGGTAATCAGACAGGAGGGAACACAGACAGAAAGCAACAGGCAAGACAGGGGGTGAACACTTTTCAAAAATAAAACAGGAAACCAAAAACAGAACAAGACAAGACAAAACACAGACAGATCGTGACAATTGGATCCCACTGAATCACTCATTCTGTCACATCACTTTATGTGGCTGATCCCCTGCTGCCTCCCTGGACTGAGATCAGTGTTAGATGGACTTCAGGGATTTCTCAGAATGTATTCACTTCTTCCTTTATATAGGTTCTCTCTTATCTATTTTGCCCTTTCAATTATGTTATTTCTTTTAAATGTTTTTTTCTGTTTTCACTTATCAGTTGCATCACATCTGTTTGTCATCTCTTTGCATTTCATTTCATTAAATGTTTTGTTTATTGCATCTATACCTTTTCCTTAACTTTTTCTGCTTCAAAATGTTATTGTTAAATATAGTTTCTGTTTTAACATGCTTGTTTGTCTGTGTGTTGCGCTGCAGGAGCTGGAGGAGTCGGAGGCCTGGATCAGGGAGAAAAGCTCCATCCTGAGTGCTCAGGGCTACGGGAAGGACCTGAGCAGTGTGCTGAAGCTGCTGCAGAAACACAAGACGCTGGCTGGAGAGCTGCTGGCTCACCGCTCGCTGCTGCAGGTGTGTGTGTGAGCAAGTGTGATACCACTGTAACCTGCTGTTCTGAACTTCATGTACTTCAGTAAATGAATGCATTTATAAATGATGCTTCATCTCACCTACAAAAAAAACTAACCTAACCAACCATTATTTTGAAATAGTAAAAATACAGTTGTTATATCACCTGGCCTTTTGTAGAATATGTTTTGCAGTAGATGCTGTTACTTGGTCAGTGTTGAAGTTTACATTTTTGGATAGAAGCCTGAAATATGATGGTCTGCACAAGCTAAAGAGATTTGTTCTGTTTTACTACATAGAATGTCAGTAAATACCCCACTGGGGAATGGCTGATGTGCGATTGCTAACAAGTGTCTAAATTACGCCAAACATTAGCTGCTTTTAGCTTAGCAGTGCTGATGTGATGTGTGGGAAATTTGCTAATTTGAAGACAATGATAGAGAACATGCATACTATGTCAATTTGTCTATAGAAGCCAAATTAAGTTTGTCAATTTTTTTTAAATAATGTCCCACTGTGTGTTAACTGTTGGTTAGCACTCCACTTTACTACAACAGTGGTGTAATAATTTGGAGTAACACCATTATTCCTCCATCCTGACTCTTCTAGAACACCATGAAGCAAGGAAAGCAGATCCTGAGTGAGAAGAGCTTCGGCACGGCGGGGATCCAGGAGCGCATCATGGAGGTGAAGAGCGAATGGAAGAGTCTGGAGGACCAGGCCGCGCAGCGTCTGGGCCACCTGCAGGAGGCGCTCAACTTTTTCCAGTTCTCCACGGAGACAGACGACCTGGTGGCGTGGCTGCAGGACGCTTACCGCCTGGTGTCCAGCGAAGACTTTGGACACGACGAGTACTCCACCCAGTCGCTTCTGAAGAAACACAGAGGGGTCAGCGAGGCCGTGGACAAACACAGCATGCACGTGCTGGCACTGCGCAAACACATGGTGGCGCTGCCTCTGCGCTACCGCGATCAGGAGGTGAGGCAGGAAAATAAATGTTACTTTTTTGGTACTTTGATTGTGTCAAGTCTTGGTAGCAGAGCAGGTAGGACCCAAGTGCAGCAAACAAAGTAACTTCGGAGACACATCCTTTATTGTAGGTTGTCCAGGAATGAACAGCGCTAGGCAAGAAAATACAAGGCAAAAAAGAACCAAAACATCAAGAATCTGACAACAGCTGAAAGAAAACAAGAACTCAAATACATGTTAGTCTAAGGACAAGACACAGGTGGGGAGGTAAGAAAAACACAGGGGCACCAGGTGACCACAATCAAACAATCAAACAGGAGTGAAACACAGAGACAGGAAGTAAAAACAGAAATAACACATGTGAACAATTTTCTAAATAAAACAGGAAAACACAGGCAGATCGTGACAGATTGTCCTTCTACATCCTTTACTTTACCCCCCTGTGTCCTCTCTCGCTTACTCTCTGCAGGAGGTGCAGGTGCGCATGGGGGAGGTGGAGCAGCTGTACACGGAGGTGGTGGAGGTGGCGGTGCTCAGACAGCAGTGGCTCCACGACGCCCTCGCCGTCTACCGCATGTTCAGCGAAGTCAATGCCTGCGAGCTGTGGATCGATGAGAAGGAGCAGTGGTTGGAAAAGATGGAGATCCCAGAGAGGCTGGAGGACGTGGAGATGGTGGCTCACAGGTGAGGGAGAGGGAGAGGAAAAGGAAGGTTTGATTCCTGTGGCACCAATTGGAAGCTCAGCTGGGTGCCTGTTATTTTAACACACTGAATTTGTTCTTCGTATCCCACAATGCCGTATGTTGTAGGTTTGAAAGCCTGGACCAAGAGATGAACAGCCTGATGGGAAGGATTCTGGACGTTAACCAGATCGTTCAGCAGCTCCTGGATGGAGGTCATCCGTCCTCCACAGAGGTCAGAGGATGTCAGGACCACCTTAACTCCAGGTACTGAAACCAAACTCACCTCAACTACAACCATTACTACCATGTGTACTTCTACTGACAACATATCCAATAATCCTTAGCCAGTAGTTTTGCTTTTACCTTTCTTTTTTTCCTAAACTGCAAATGTCATGGCTACTTTTTGTAGATAAGAGTCCTACATGGTGATGTAAGTTTATTTATACAGCTGCTTTTAAAAATAGGGCAAATTTAAAATACACAATGCAGAGAAAGATTAAATCAAATGAAGTGGAATTCAATGGAAAATATATGATTATTGTCTCAATTACTTATTTCATTACTCATTTTATCATATCACAGCTACAACTATTTATTAGCAACATGATATGCATTAACAGTTAAATACTATTACACTGCCTGTGTCCTTTTACGCTCACTAACACAAGTGTTAAAGTGACACTTGCACAGCACGGCCATCAGATCACTGACAGAAATCTTTATTTCCCAGTGTTTGCTGCTGCCCAAGTGTTGATTAACAGGACACTGAAACACTTAAGTAAGGAGAGTACTCTGCAGGATCAGTAATGGAAAGTCTTCCAGAAATTAATTCATATTGTTAATATACTGTACTGGGATTGGGGAGGAGTAGGTGTCAGGAGAGAGAGAAAGAAAAGAGAGATGGTGAGGGAGAGATTTTGTGGGGTTGTGTAATATTCAGGGGAATTCATACTTATGAAATTATTTTTGTTGATCATTGTTTTCCTGTAATTGTCTTTTGACGTGCGCCTCGTGTCCTGTCACTTTCAGTCTTAAAAGAGGATCAACTCCTACCTATTTCTATCTTACTCTTTCGAGTATAAATGCAGTGCCCGCTATTTTAAATGTTTAAGAGCATGAATATCTTCCAAGTGTCTGTTGCTCCGGTCTCTCTCTGCATGGCCGACACGGTGGAGCCTGTGATAGGCCGGCTCTCAGTCCCTGACCACAGCTCCGTCTGGCAGCAGGCAGTCGGCCGGCTGTCGGTGAGTCTTGTGACCTCGGCAAAGCGCTTCTCTCAGGGCGACCATCTGTGCTGGTTGCCTCCGTCAAGACCAGGCCAAAACAAATACAAATATCAACGCCTCCTCTCATTCATATCTGCTTTATTTTTACAACCTTAACTACATGGGAGCTTTTCTGTTCCAATATCAATGATCAGAAACTGGCTTTAACAAATACTTCTAGCAGCAAGAAAAAGCACTGTCATGGTGGCTAAACTCAGAGCAACCCACCATTTATGATTTGGATAGAAGTTATATGAAATATATATTGTAGCTTGAATAAGTATACATTTTCACTCTTATTCCAACAAGACTCAGTCAGTTTCAACCCTCATCTTTTCATTTCCTACCTGATTAAATACAAAAATAATAGTTGAGAATGCTGGCACGTAAACTTTTATTACATAAATTACAATTAGCTTTTTATATATATTTTTTAAATTAAAAATGTTAACTGAAAACCACTGACATTTATTCTTATCCTTTATTTTATTTATAAATACATAAAACATACTGTAATCTTCTTTATTTATCACTGCTTCCCTGTATACATACTGTACATACACGTGTTATGTGACATATTTATTAAGCACTCTCACACACCCACCCTTCAACAGTCGGCATATATCAGAGCGCTTGTGCAGCTCTGAGGTCAGTGTTACCGAGCAGTTCTCCTGCCTGCTGAGCGCTCTGTCTGCCATTACCTCATTACAGTCAAACTGATCAGTGTGTGTGTGTGTTCATGTGAGCATGTTTGTGTTTCTTAGCTGAATGGGTGTGTAGTGAGACCTGCTGGTCTGGAGCCGAATCAGGAGAACATATTGTGTGAGGATATGGTGAGCAGACATGTCCTGGGCTGAAACCAGAGCAAACACAATCCACTGTCTCACATAACGGTTCATATCAGGTCTTCATAACATTGAGACTTTTACTAATAACTATCCACCATTGCCTGGGTTTGGGTTCAACCCCATCGGCTGTGATATTTTCAGTTGCTGTATTTGCAGCAGTTCTTTTGACTAAGAAAAATGTAGGGCTGGATTATAGCCCAGTAAGCCTACAATTTAGGATTTATTTTAATTTAGGAACCCTTTATTCGTCCTGCAGCAGGAACTTTCATGGCGTCAAGAAAAAGAGTAGACTTACCATATTAAGTAAAAAGTTAATACAAATATAAAATAACAAACACACAAATATGCACCATTATTACCATAATAATAATTACCATTATTTTAAAACGTTAGTGATAAAAGTATTGAAGAAGCAGGTAAACATTAAAAAAAATATAGCCTAAATTGTGTAAAAGTGTATTTTGCACATGAGCAGAAGAAAATAAATGTCGCTTTAATTGATCCGAAACTGGCTCCGTATATATGGCATACAAATGTTGTTCGGTGCAGCAGATCAGTCGTTTTTCTATCATACTGTTCACTGTGATATGTGTTAAATGCCACGATAAATCCACTCGGTTGCACGTCCCTCCATTACAGTATCACAGTCACTGTCAGCATGTCTCTCTCCTGTCTGTCTGTCACCAGGTGGAACAGCATTGTGGAGCTGGTGGAGCAGAAGAAGGATCAGCTGGGCTCCATGCTCCGCCTGCAGAACTACCTGCTGGAGTGTACCGAGATCAAGTCCCAGATCCAGGACAAGAGGAAAGCCATCGACGCCACCCAGTACATGGGCAGTGACCTGGGGGGGGTCATGGCTCTGCAGAGACGACTCTCCACCATGGAGGGAGCTCTGTCTGTCCTGGAGCCAAAACTACTGCATCTGCAGGTAGGGAATTACGGGAAAATGCATTATTATTCAAGACGTTATTTAAGATGTATTTTATTCCATTATTTTTTTAAATACAAAACAATGATTTACTTTAAAATAAAAATAAAAACTTTTCACTTTTTGTCCAAGTCTTATTAGACAAGATCTTTAACAACAAATCGGTAGCATTACAGTAATTCAAAATGTACAGAAGTGTGGAAGTTAAAGGTCCCATGTCATGCTTTTCTGGTTATTACCCGTACCCTTCTGTGTTATGAAGGTTTTTATGCATGTAAAGGGTCTGCAGAGTCAAAACCCTCAAAGTAAGTAAGTAAGTAAGTAAGTAAAGTTTATTTATATAGCACTTTTCACAGAAAGGATTCACAAAGTGCTTCACAGTGAGATCACGATAAAAAGGAGAATACATGGTGTAAAACAAGGAACACACAGCTACATATACACATCAAAACACAACATCAAAACATAAAACAAACTGTCAAAAAGAACCTTCACCTTTACTAAAAGACTGTCTAAACAACAAGGTTTTCAGTACACCCTATAGCGAGTAAAACTCTAACACAGAACATACCTCCCCAAAACGCCTCGTTGGAGATACGTCATTGTCCATTTGATTCTTCCGGGTACGCATGATGTCAACCGTACCCGGAACGAAATGGACCAATCCATGGAGCCGTTACGTTACGTCCGCGGAGCCGTTACGTTAAGCCCCCGCTGATTGGTCCAAATTGACCAATCCACGGACTTCCTCACACACACACACACACAGTGCAAGTAGCTCTGCTGATTTCTCCTCCCTGGCTGCAGGCTGATAACAGACAGTTGGGATTGCGGCGAAATTCTCTCTGCAGACCCATTCTCACAGCGTTTATCAACCTTTTTCTTACTCAATATCAAGCCACACTTATTGTTTTTACTTCGGCTGTGACTTTGTGTGTGCTCAGGGTGAGTTTGGCTGTGTTTCGCTGTGTATCGCTAAACAAGGAAACAACACTTCCACGGAGCTTAGCGCGATTCACAACGTCCCGACCAATCAGAGCACACTGTGCTCAAAGGGAGGGTGGGGGCTGGAGCTATTGGAGCTATAACGAGCCGTTAAAGGCAGAGAGTGAAATTCAGTGAATACACGTAGTTTACAGAGATGCTGTATGAGAAACCAAAGTGAGTTTGGAAAATTGCACAATATAAATCTATTCTAGTAGAC
>NW_011364132.1:0-8919 GCF_000735185.1 Notothenia coriiceps | reverse complement strand
GTCGTGCGCACGAGAAAGTATCTCGTGCGCACGAGATACTAACCCGTTATCCTGACTTTTTTTTTTCTCTCTCTGTTTTTTTTTTTTTTTTTCATGTCCCTTTAGTGGCCCCATACAAATTAAGAAAAAACTGAGACTGTCATTTTACCTGGACCTCCTTTTTCCTTATTTGCATTTATTGATTTTTTTGGTTACAAGGTGTACATAACAAAATGACCACTATACATCAGATAGCTAAATAACAATCCTTAAATCAAAAAAAGGGGGGAAAAACTGATTGACAATAACTTACAGCTAACACATAATGGATACAACATTAATAAACTAAAACTCTGAAAACTATTCCGAAACTAAAGCAGAAAAACCAAACCAAATGTTCATTTCGACCAGTCAAAACATGACATGTACAAAGTGTGGAGCATGATAGTAAACCTATTTACTTTCTGTCAGCTTACTTGAAGGTCTGCAAGTGTTAAAGTCAGCATGACTAAATGAGATAAAATGACACCAATGGATTCCCCCCGCAGTCCATTGGACACATCAAGACGTAAAGACTGACAAAATCTGTGTAGCAGGAGATAACAGGACATCCTGGAATTAGATTGCAGATTGAGCCTAAAGCAGTTAAACTGCAGGGGAGCTGTTCATTTCTGGTTGATAGCCAACTGGCACAGTAAATCACTTCAATAGAGACCCATAATTGTCTGTCCGCAGTGTGATATTATTCCATATCCAATATTATTTGCGCCACTTCCAACCCTGTCTATTACAATTTGAAAATATGTTTTCCTGCAAATTGTGCTCAGATTTTGTCATTGAGTATCATCTGTCACCTGCCACACCTATTCAGATTCTCTATTTCCCATTTGTCAAGCAAATGAAAATTTAATTTGAGATAAATTGAAACATTGGCATGGCTCACTTGGTGCATTTAATGGGTCAACAATAGTCTTTATAGAGTGTTTCTGTCCTACACACACACACAGTCTTCTTGGGTTTCCTGTTGGTGGGGTTTTAGTCAGTGATCTTGACAGTGACTCAGCTTTTTTTGGCTCTTTTTATGACATTTGAACCTCCTTGTGCTTGTCAGGTGAGTTACAGTGCCAGCGTTGTTGACATTTTTCAGTGACATTGCTAGAAGTGGAACGGTGGAACCGTAGGGAAAGTCTAAAGTAATGCTTTTTATTCAGCTCACTGTTTGGAGGGGTCTTAGCCTCACAAGATTTCAGAACAAGATTTCTCCTTGAGTGAGACTTGCTCTGACACAACACAATATCAATACATTAGGTATTTCAAACAATATAATTTCAAGTTATCAATGCAAGTGATTTTATCGAAAGCGCCAAATAAATAAAAAGCAGATTTAGAATCAGGTTTTCAACCTGGCAGCATGAATGAAACAACAACAACATATGAATAAAGACAGGTGTGTGATGGTCAAGGTGGGGCCATTATGTTCTGTGTTTCTGTTCCTGTTATCTTTGAGAGTCAGCCAGTTTCATCCATGGGTCTCTCATATTCCATCTGAGGCTGTCACATGACCTAATCATGGCATCTTTTTCGTTTTTCGTCTTTTTTATCTGTTTAGTTTTGTGGAGTGAAACATATTGTCACTTTTAGAATCAAGGAACATCTCTAGATAGAAAGGAGCCTTAAAGAACCTCTGAAAGGCAGCAACTGTGTTTAGGTCTTTCTTAAAGCACCTTGCTGTGAAGGTGACAAAGATAAGCCAAATAACGTTACAGTAGAAGTTGAATATAGAATCCAGGGATTGTTTACCTGACTGAAACAAGCAATTAAAATGTCTGTGTGTTTATCAATGGAGAAAATATTCTACCTTTGACAGATTCTCGGTCTGGGTTTAGGATCCAACGGGAGCCCTGCAGCTGAACCTGGAGCTGAATCTACTGATTAAAACTGAGGCCCAGAAAAGGTCATAAATGGAAAGCTTTACTTAAAAAAGCACTTGGAATGCAGGAAACATTGAAGGATCTACTGAATAGTGTGAGTTATTTCATTAAAAGCATTATGCTGTAGAAATGTCCCCTGGAGTCCTCCTGAGCGAGGGGCCAATCAGCTGGGAGCTACACGTTCATCAGAACCTGATTCCATGAAAACGACGTGATTCAAACACTGTGGGCAGTTTCAGCTGGATGAGGGTTTTTTGTAAATACGAAGCAGATGTGATCACGGAGAAAAAATATGAAATTCTACAAATTAGATGTTTGTATTTGATGTATTTATACGTACTGTATGCACAAATAGACAACTGTTACTTACTCTGTTTAATGATCTGAATGTAGATTCATAAATAAAACGGCCCTGATGGCAGCATGCTGTTCAAAGGTTCTTAAAGGGGGAAATAAATAAATATGGGACTAAAATCTTATCATTAACATTTATAGGTTCATAAAACATAATACAAATGCTCATTTCTGATTATTTCATATGTGTATCCTTCCCAAATTGTAGGCATGATTACACTTCTTTTTTTTTTTATACATTTGATCAATATAATCTTTCTTCTTTTTATCACTTTGGGTCAAAAAATTAGATTTTATAGCTTGTCCCAAATCGTGAAAATAAACCAGCACTTTTTTTTCCAAGGTGATCACTATGGTCTATATATTCCTTATGGCTCGCTGCGCTTTCAGCCAGCTATTAGGCTTCAGCAGACAGTAAGAGTGTGAACAGTAAAGGTTATGAGGTAGCCCACACAGAGAAATGAATTACATCCTGTCAGGCTTATGGGCTTATTATTTAGACCTGGTTACCGCCCTGCCTCACGGTGAAAAACTACAAAGGTCAATCACATCGACAAGCATCAGGGTGTTGATGGGCAGCAGCGGAAAGCAGAATAACAACAGAGGAATCAGCTTCCTGCAGAAAAGGGCCTCCATTCAGGGGCTTCTCAGATAACACAGCTCAACAATCTTCATGTTGTATTGCAGATATATGAAGTTGCAATATACATAATAAATAATAAATAACTAGGATCCAATTGAACATATAACCAAATATGTTATGGTATTCAGCAACGTGTCAACAATAATGAGATTAACAGACTGGAATTTCTTCAACATCCTAAAATCATATTAATACCAGCAACCTAATCAAATACATACATACAAAGGAACAGATGTATCCTTGTGAACGTATATCTATTTTTACGGCAAGTGATACCGCAGCTTATTCCTGGCCCCTACTGTTGTAGCTCTTTAGAACATATGCAGTAAAGTCTACTTCTCAGTGATATGTCCTCTACAGAGGAATACAAAGACAGAAATCACAATATAATAATAATAATAATTCCTTACATTTATTATAGCGCTTTTCCAGATGCTCAAAGCGCATATGTAGGGCAAACTCAACACTGGCCTCCTCAATTATACATAATCTTCTCTCTTGAGTAGTGGAGTCGGTACTTGAGCTTCTCTCTACAACTCTGAGTGAATAGGGAGAACATGCAGCATAGAGCAGAGAGACTCTTGATCAGGAACCGGTCACACACAATCCTCACTCATTAACAGAGCTCTTTTAGTCAGTAGGGCAATGTTCACATAAATGTACATTATATATACAGCACTGTATGATATCTATACAATGTGTTGTGTTTTCAAATATTTAATGGAAAGAATGCTTTGAATTTTAAAAAGTAGCAACCAAAACAGACAACATAATATGTTGTATTAGTCACAAACATTTAGCTTCTAAAATATGTAACCTTGTTAAGGAGAAGCTGTTGAGTTTAGTAGTGGATATTTTTGAGGAAAACGAAGATCAGAGGACCGGTAATAGAATACATCTTCCCAAGATCATTATTTCAGCCATGCATTAGCTCATTGCAGATATGTTCTAAAGTCAGCTGAAAATCACAATGAACTGAAGTACACAAATACGCCTCCCTCCTCCCTGATAAACAAGTGGTGCTCCAGCCGTATGCCAGGATTCCTGGCAGATTCTAAATGTTGAGACAAATCTAAATTTGATATTGGTAGAAACATTTTGTTTAGTTATAGCAATCTTTATCAGGAGATTCAAGAGTCATGATACTATTTACAAATAACACACTCACTAAATATCATTATTACAGAAGCAATGAAAGTGCAGAATTGAAATGGATAATTCTCTGATATATTGAAGAAGTTAAAGCTTTATATTATTGCAGTTCACTAACTAATTACTTTGTGACCATTTGAAAATATATTTGATTCTATTTTTCTGCTTGATGGTTTTTGGTACTTTGGATATTATATCCCGAGCTGTTTATTGTTGGGTAGTATCCACAGTTACTGTTAGAATTTCACAAAACTGTGGATAAGGTCCCAATGTGCCCGTCACAGTTTATTTGTGCACAGATGGTGGTAAGTAGCAAGAAGAAAGGTCATAGCTTTTTCTATCGGGGGATAAAGAGACACAGAGAGAAAAGAAACAGCCCGGTTCAGGTGGACTATTTCTGATAAACACAAAACGCTTTCTTTTAAATTGGCTTTATTGATTTTCCAGCGTTAAATAGTGTATGTCAGAAATGTTTTACAACAGCTTCTTGTTTTTTTCTCCTCCGGACTTTCATCTATTATCTAAGCAGTGCAGAATTTCTCAGGGTGACAAGGTGCAACAATGCACAGGTTAGAGAAGTGGCCTTATGAATGGACAGTGTCGCACTCTGAGGCAATACGGTTTGCCTTCAAAACCAACAAAGTCGCTGTGTTTTAGATGTGTCTCTCTTCACAGCACAAATCTAACTACCTCATTCAGTCTGGGGCCTGGTAACGATGACCATAGTCCAAAGAATGACGGGTTTACCCTTTTCTGAGGGACTATTTCTTGTTATCTTTGCTTTCATCAATTTGACTAATATATCCTCATATAGAACTTGTTAAAATACTGAAATATTGTACATGGTTTGCTGTATCACTCTCCCCACATGCACTGTCAATATGCCCTTGACCGAGGAGCCGCCCCCCGACTGCTCCACAGCTGCTGGGGGCCGACAGCAGAAGATGACTATGAGCGGCCCCCAGTGTCCAGGGTTTACTGGGTTAATATGAGGCGGGCTAATAAAAATGGTTGTGCTGTGAAAGCATTCTCTGTTGGTTCAAATCCTGTTCTTTTGGTATCTCACTTGTGAAATCAGTCACATTCATCATAAGTATTGATTCAACTGCCCAAGAATATGTAATAATTCTTTAGGAAACTTTTGGGACAATGATTTTTTAAATGTTTTTCAAATGTTATTTTATTTGAAATGAATTAATAGATTTTAAATTACATTTTTAAATAAATTGAGGGATGCAAAGGAAAGAAAAACATAGAATTAACTTTTATTCACTGATTATTTCACAACTGCAGCAATCCAGAACATGAACATGGCTCCAGATGTGATTAACAGTAGAGAAAGGGGGGATCAATGTGAGGCAAATCAATTCATTACAGCCAGTGGTTTCAGCCACTTATTTGTCTAATGTGGTATGACATTCTTCCCAGATGACTCCTTGTCACTTTTATCCATATTAATGAGCACCATCAGCTGGCAGACTCAGACGACATTCCCTCCTCCCTGTCTGCCCTCAGACAGTGAAATCTGGTTGCTATAATAAATCACAGGCACTTATCGATTTCAACATGTCTAAACCAGCCACACCAAAACAACGCGCATTAAAAAATGTGATATCACTCAGAAAGCCATGGAGCTGTGGGATTCTGGGATTCCCAGTGGGCTCATATGATCTGACTGACAACTCTGCTGTCAGTTTGTGAAGGCTAATCAAAAGGTATTTTACAAGTTGCATGCTAAAGAAGCAGAATTAGCCTGTCAAGTTTCCAGTACCCCAGTCAATAGGTCTAAACAAGAAAGACTGGAGGGGGCACCACAAATGGTCTCAGAGAGCAATAGACAAGTTGCTAATCTAAACATAACCACTGTAACGCACTGACTAGTACATGACAGACATGTTAATGAGATGGCTCGCTCATTGTGATCCGCTCATAAGCTGAGGCCGGCAGCCAACTCCCATTTTCAGCCACGTTTACTGCCTGCTGCTGCCAAATGTCTTCTGTGGCCGCTTGGTTTATGTTTAAACTGCTTCATCAGTATTAGTTAATCTCATCACAGTGCTGCCCTCACAGAGCCTTCTCAACACAATATAAGAACAAAGATGTGACGTCAAACCCATTCCTTTGTTCTAAGTATAGCTCAGCTGTACAGTCCTTGAGGCGGCATTGGCCAGGGAACACATTCAATGTGAGGCACTCTCCTCTGCCATACTCCTTCATTAGGGGATCTGTTCGTTAGAGGCCAGGTCCAGGTCCCAAGGTGTGGCCGGAGATGAAGGACCGACTTGTCTCGTCACGGCAAGCCAGTACTCTGTGTTGACAGACGGCTGAAGAGATCTCATTTCTGAAATGAGGGAGATCTCAAGTGGAACGGATGAAGAGCATTGCATAGCAGATCTCAAGAGATGCTTTAATGTCCACCAACAGTGCATCAACTCAAATGGCAGTACTTCAGTGTGAGAGCCTGCAGTGATCACAGTGTTACTCCCTTACTGCCGTTGCTCAGAAACAACAAGCATAACCCTACAATGAGGAGAAAACTGCAACACTTTGAAGATGCAGTGTTTCTTTATTTTGGTTTCTACTTCCCGTATTCTGATACTCCCCTAATGCTCCATAGAATTATTTAGTGATACTGTGGATGGCTACTAGTAGAAAATGCCCCTGCTGTTTACCACATAAGACTTTTGTGTGTACTCTGTATCCCAGCGAGACAGTAAATAGCATCTGGCAGCTCCCTGTGTCACCTATGAATGCAGGGTGGCAATTAGAGTGGGCTCCCCATTAGGGAGCTCATGTGGTCTTTATTATGTGAAATAACAGGCAGTCGATGTAGTGCTCGATGTACTACCCTGTGTGTGAGTCCAATCTAAATGTTTGCATATTTCACAGTTGATAATATATATGCGTTTGACTGTAAGGAGTGTGTGGATGAGCTACATAAAGAAAGAGACAGGGAGTGTAGCAAATCTGATTTTTGCCATTGTTGCAGAGCGAGAAGGATTTGCTAAATTTGGCCCTGCAACTATCCGGCGATGGATGAACTCTTCTATAATTACCTCTGCCACAATGCTATGAAAATCCTGATTTTAGTTGTAAAAAGGAAATGGGCAGATGCTTTATAAGAATAATTAATTGCAATAGTTTACCACCTGAACCAATATAAAGTGTGATCCTGGCTTTATGACACCTTAAGGGATACTTGTGTTCATAAAGAATAAGTGTGGGGCTATAAGAGTACAGCTGGATGAGTAAGAGGGATGGAAAGGTGCAAAGAAAATAAGGAACAAGTAGGTAGGAGAGTGGAGGTAGTAGAGCGTGAATTGCCTGGCAGAATGTGGCATGAATGGAAGGTGTTGCTGATGAGTATTAATGATATCAGAAACATGCAGAGGGAGGGGACAGCGGAGACAGGCAAAAAATAATGACTATCTCAGTGATTTACGACAACGCAAAGATGCTGAAACCCAACCTTTTAAAGATGGATGTCCAGAGAGCGCTAGCAGACTGATGCAACCCTGGCGGACTGGAGAACGGGACATGGGAGCCTGACCCCCCCATCCTGTCCATCCACCTGCTGGACTGAGCTATACGTGTTCCAGTGATGTAGAGAGTCATTACTTCATTCATTATACTGTGATCATCAGGCTGACATAATGAAAAAACTGAAACATTGACTTTAATTAAATGTATTATGTCTACTGATTTCACATAACTTATCACACTGGTTTGCTTTCAAATGTAGTCTCAATTCATATAAAAAAGGTAATAATAACCAAGTTTGTTTATAGATTCTTTATTTTAGAAGCATTCATCTTTGATATTAAAAAAGAGGGTGATGTTGTTATGGTTATCAGCTCACAAGCCAATAATACTATACTTAACTTGATACTATACTTTTATGTCACGTAATATCTTTGCTTACAACTAGCCTAATACAGTTGAGATTTACATTTTAGCCTTTAGCCTCCTCTATGGTTCACCTGCAAAAATCCTCAACAAACTTCAATATATCCAGAACTCCGCTGCCCGTCTACTCACCCACAACACATTACAACCGTCCTCATCAAGCTCCACTGGCTCCCCATCCCCCAGAGAATTCAGTACAAGATCCTCCTGATGACATACAAAGCCCTCCATAACCTGGCCCCATCCTACCTGACTGACCTCCTCCACAGACACACTCCCACTCGCTCCCTCCGCTCTGTCACTGCCAACCTCCTGCCCCCCCCCCACCCGGACCAACCTCAAGTCTTGGGGCGACAGAGCCTTCTCCGTTGCTGCACCCACCCTCTGGAACTCACTCCCAATTCATCAGAGATTCTTCCTCCCTCACAGCATTCAAAACATCACTCAAAACCCACCTGTTCAACACTGCATTCAACCACTGACCACCCCCATCCACCCCTATTTTCTGTTTTGTTTATCTCTTTTTGTATTTCTTTGTTTTTTTTTGTCGTCTTTTCTTAATTCTCTGTCAAAAAGTCTTTGAGTTTCATGAAAAGCGCTATAAAAGTCCCATGTATTATTATTATTATTATTATTTTATTCAAGTAAACGTTTCAGTTTTTTCAGTGCAGAAATATAGGACTCTTCACAGAAAGTTTGAAGCAACAGCTCTACTGCGTTACACAACCCTCACTCAAATCTCCAATACAACTTTACCATTGCATTCTGTATCTTCAGGAACATATTAGCCTAGGCCTCTGCCTTTTACCCAGTTCATCACTCTAATCCAGTGGCGAGCCTATACCTAGGCCCTCTGACCCCCCTCTTCCCTGAAAAAAGAAGAGTTATTACGTGATAGCGTATACTTCAGCGGAATATCAAAACAGCGACCCGGGGTGCAAAACGCATCAATGA